>NW_014332773.1:515807-563307 GCF_000341935.2 Cephus cinctus
CGAACAGCGCCATTCAATTTTGTAAGAAAAATTACTTGAGAAACACACTACGTTTTTTTTTGTAATATTCTTATTTCGTTGCTAAACATGATAAATACATAATACCCAATAAGTCATTTCTGTTCTTGTCTATTAGAGTGAAGATCGAAAAGAGTTTAATATGCGTATTAAAATTCCTCGCTATCATTATTATACTAGCTATGGACTTCTTGAATATTAATTTATTTATTAACATTTATGCAAATAAGTATAATACTCAAAAAACGTCATATTAAAAAATTTGAAAAAAGAATAAAAACTCGTATATCTTATTTTTACCCAATGTTCTAATTGGAATATCAAGTTTCTCTTGATCTCTACTACGCTAGCCATAGGCTTTAATGGGTTAATACTTGGTCAAAGTTGATTCGTGATTGTCGATTATAATTTCGATTATAATTTTCGGCAAAATATTAAAAAAGTAGGTATCAGCTGCATCGCGATATTAAGAAGGGCAAGATCACAAGTTAATGTTTCCGGTATTTACTACTTATTTAACAAAAGTCTTATGCACTGTCATATGTGAGAAAGCCCATATAAATATAGCTGAAACTATGCGATTCTCGAACGTAATATGAATAACTGATATAAAAAGAGATTTTGCAACTTTCTGCAAGCGGCAACGAGTTTGATCAATTGTCAGAAAAGTGACAGTAACGAAACAACGGTTAACGCACTTATTGTTAAAGAAATTCTTCGACAGACTACAAGGAATCGCGTGAAATCTGCCTATTCAAGTAATGATGCCATGTAATTTATAAGTTTTTATTTATAAAAAAAGTATAAAAAATCAATTTACGTATACATAGCCTTATAACGTTATACAGAGTACGTGCCATTTGTGATTCTCGATGAGGGACTAGATGAGATGTTGCTGTCGATTTCCGGTCGTATCAATGTCATCGACATGACGATGATTTTTTTTGTCATTGATTCCTGTGACGAGCTTTCCATTTCATTCAGATTTGCGTTTTTTATATGAGGTACTATAACTTCCCTTTGATGGCAGGAAACCACTTTCCAATTTAATAGGTCTTTCCCTGTATCTATAACAAAAACAAGTCGTTACATTTCAATACCTTGAAAAATTATCAATTGTTCATAATTTTCTTATGGTTTACTAGTATCTTCGTTACCAATTACACCCTTTAACTTATTATTGTTTTCCGGAAAATAAAATATTTTAATTAACACATATAAAAAAAATAGGTTTTAATGCGTTTAATTAACACATATAAAAAAAATACGTTTTAATGCGAACTTACATATTAATTAAATTCTAAATTTAAATTTATTCTACAAATATAACTTGAAGTGCACATTTTGGTTTGTACAAAAAGAAAAAATATTTACATTCCTCATGAGACACGTCATGGTTAAATCATTTGATTAATTCATTATTAATTTACTTTTTTAATTAACTAACTACTCTTTTGTAAAATATATATATTTTGTCATAATAAGTGAACTGTTAGTATGCTAATTTATATAATATTAGGTTCGACAGTCCTCTTTGACTCATTAATGTTATAAATTATTTCATATTACTCTGGAATTATTAAGTACGCATGATAACTATCATTAAAAATTGAAGCATACTTGTCCAAATTATTTTAACAGTCTTGTTTTATTTGGAATTCGACTGTAGAAACTGAACATCAAATATCTATATATTAAATCATAAAACTTACCGAGCTGCATCCTGTGCAATGATTATATGACTTGGTGTATAAGAATCCAGCAATGACTTTGGCTGGGCAGAAAGCTCATGATGACTTTTAACAACATAACTATTGTCAGTTCTTTCAGGTACAGCACTCAGTTGCGTAACATGATCTTTGAAATTCTGCGCAGGCAATTGCGGAAGGGCAAGATTAGATCTCGGTGCTTCAGGAATCTATAATAGTAATACAATAAGATATCGCGATATAAAAATATACTTCTGAGTTAAAAATTACACCAATTAATCGTATGAAAATTAATAAACAAAAATTAATAATCATCACTCACTTTAGCATAGTTTTGATGAACATTCTGTTGATTCGATTGATATAAAATGTTCTTTGTCAATTGTTCAGAAACCGACGAGGGTATATAGAACTGTTGTGGCTGAGTATAATGACTGTATTGGTTATACTGATTTGGTTGACTATATCCAAGTCCATTATCTTGCACATAAGCAGGTGCTTGAGCATGGAGATTGGAATAGATTGGCGTGCCTTGCGAATAAACGGCACCGGGCTGAGTGTAAACAAGCTGGTACTGTGTCTGAGGTTGCGTGAAGTAGGCGTTCGTGTAGGCAAACTTCGTAGGTTGACTATAAGCTTGCTGTTCAGGTTGACTGTATAGAGCTGTTGTATAAGCTTGTGGTGCAGAGTATACTTTCTGGGTAAACGGGTTAGTGGCATACACCTGGCTCTGAGATGCCTAAAAAATTTGGTATCAAGTTGTTAAACATGGTCATGAACATTCACTTTATGTAAAGTATAATATCTGTCAGCATGGTGGATACCTTGTTGGAGAATAATGCCTGAGTATGCTGAGGATATTTTGGGGCATAAGTCACGTATTGAGACCGAATTTGGTATGCAGGTCCATTTAGCTGATTTTGAGCAAGTGCTGGTCCGTAAACGGGGATAGAAACTTTTTGAGCAGCTTCGGTAGCCAAACGATGTAGCAGCGGCTGCACTTGACTCTTTGCTGCGCTAACTTGATTGATCGCCAGGTTCGGATAGTAGGACAGCAGCTGATTCGTTGGAATATCCACGTAGAGTGTGTCTGAAAAATTGTTTAATATATTTAGAAAAATGCTTAATAGAAAGAGCTCTGAGAGTTGCATTTACACTGCTCAATAGAAAGACAGGGTGGTGGGAAGATTTTGAACACAAAGGAATATACATATTTGTTTTCGTATCTTCGATGATCGTAAAAGATTCTCGATGCAATTGAATGGGACTTTCGAATTTACAACGAGAGCGACTTCCGTTATCGTTGTATTATCAAAGTTTCACCAAAGAAAGTGATGAAAGGGTAATACCTTTGTTCGCGTCCTGTACGTATCTTTCTGTAGCGGCTTTCTGTTGAACGCTTTGTATCTGATTTCCGACTACTACTTCCGGTTGGTAAAACTGTTGCTGTTCGTATGCCGCTTGGGGGCTGCTTACTATCTTCTGCCCCACATCCGATTGTTGATATCCGGTGTAGTATTGTAATGGAAGTGTATTTTGCTGGCTTGATGGTAAAATAGTGTTCTGGGCCTGGTAAATCCCATCATTTCCGGAGTACTTGGCTTCTTGATTGTAATCCTCGGGTTTCACCTATTCGTTACAAGATTTCAAATAATAAATTTATTTATTTATTTCAATGCATCAGCATATATTGCCATTAGAATTCAGCATACGCGATATGTTATTGTTCAAACCGAATAAATTTTTATATTAAATTTCATTTGGTAATTGCAAATGTGTTGTAAACTAATAAAAAGATTCAACGTACCGTGTATTTAATATCTGAAGTTTGCTGGACACCAGTATAACCAGTTGCCTGATTGTTCACAGTCTCATACTGGTTACCTTTCTGTTGATATTCCTGTTGACGATTCACTTCTGGTTTTACGGAATACTTAGTTTCCTGCGGCTGAATGGTCTCATTTTCCACTTTGCCTTCCGATCTAAGGTTGTCCCTCTCAATATCGTCTAAATTGATTTTCTTCTCTGCAAAAGCTACGGCGCAGAGGAGGCACGCAATTATATAGATTCTCTACGATAAAAAACACAAATATATATTTATTAGTATCTCTTAAGAAAAATTAAAGTTATAACAATTCTGTTTGAAATCGAAGAAAAGAGCATTGCAATACTAATAAATCAACAGTCAATTTATATAGTCAGTTATATGACTATAAATAAATCGTGATATACAAATAATATCGAGATTAGAAAAATCAAAAGTGTTTCATATAGTAATCGTATAAATAGAACACCTAATTAATATTGAAATTGTGGATTATACGTTATAATTATACAAAATTATTAACCAAGCAATGAAATCATTAACCAACTCTTGAATCATATGATCAATATGATTTGATAATAAAGTTTTATAAAAAATTTAAGCAATAACAAATAAACAAAAAATTCATATAAACGTTGAAAGCATGTATATGAAATATAAACAATTTTTAATAGTATGGCTATCGAAATCAAGCAAAGAAATATGATCATAGAAAACGAATGATAATAAAAATTCTTTTTCCCAATCACCATTATTTCGAGTTCCGGTAGAAAAACGACACGTATGTCAGATGCACTTTCACTGTTCCTGATGTTCTGGGTCAAACATCCGGCATGGACCACTCTTATATAGAATGTGTCTGGTTACGCCCCGAGGTAGTACCACTCCCAAGACTAAGTGTATCACCGTATACATCCCAAAGTAAAAGTCTTTTCTTTTTTGATCCCACCACTTAAAAATTGACAAGGAAGCGTAAACAGCACAGTCTGCGATTTGCAAAAACTTATTTTTAAAAAAGTCTCATGAAATCTTAATATACATATTTAACTCTCCCAAAATTTTATTCACGTTTTTTATCTGTCCATACATTACATGAGAAAGTTCGATACAAAGTTATACGCATAGCAAAACTCTTAATGCATACAATATCAGGTATGTTTACGTTTCTTAAAAAATAATGTAAAAATCGTCTAAAATTGATTATTGCAATGAAAATAATAAAAATTATTACTTTTCAAAATATTTCACCCTATTGATATTCTGCAGGAAACTTCATGAAATTTTTATAAGAAATTAACAAAAGCTCTGCCCAAACAATGAGCTGAATATTGCTCGTCATATCCAAACGTAATTATAATTTCTCTTAATTTAATCTTCAACATTAATTCCTATACTAATAAATTAGCAGTAATTAATTTCTCTCATGTATATAAAAATATTATACCTACCATGACGGAAGGCAATCAAATTCGCACACGGCACAAGGAACCTAGCTCTACTATAAAACCAAAGCTGATTTCCTTCACTTATATAGCCTTTACCCCTACCCAACACACCCCTCAACTTGCTTCTCTCTTTAAGCTTCTTTCTGTTATAACGGACCATGCGGATCTACCATGACCAGACATCAAATTATGCTTACTCCATGACCAGCAACATTCACTTGGGGAACCGACTGACGATGAGCATGAACATATATCTATCGGTCTTCTGATTCCAATCATAAAAAGTATTAAATAATGAAATGACACTTTCGTAGCAAGATTGACACGCCTCTTGCTGATCATGTCAATCGGTTCTAAGTTCAGCCTGCATAACTTTAGAATTTCTCATGAGTACAAAATTGCCCAACTATAATACAATAGTATGGCGCGTTAATGAAATATCCAATGATTTTATAGCAAAGACTATTAACGTGTGTGATGAACAATTTGGTAGTGGGGTTTATGCTCGAATCGTCAATGTTTATTAGTCTCTATTAACATTCTATGAGCGGCCTTATACTGTTGTTTTTTTTTTCATGTATTTTGTACACTGTTAGACAGGTTATTTTGCTTTCGGTTATATGATCTGATCAGTTTATCGTCTTAAATTATCGCCCCCTGAATAATGAGCCTAAAGAAAGGTATAGTGATATTTTTACCATTTAAAATAATGTGCACCAGTTCCTTGTTGGATTGAGATTCGTACAGTTAGTGATATAATACTTTAAAATTCTTATTATACAATTAGTGACTGACAGTAGAGGCAAAATGAAAACTTTCTGTACTTCCTTCAACATAGGTGAAGTTACCTTATCACGAGACATGAGTTTAATAAACTTTCAGTAACGTTTAATCTCACGTCAGGAAGCTTATCGCCGTATCAGGAAAGTCTAGCTTATGGAGATGTTTAATCAACTGTTTAATCCACGACTATTAAAGGCCAATCATCCCACGAGAAAGGATTCTTAAAGTAACCTAATATATAACACGTATCAGTATAATTATGCTGATTCAAGGGATTATGGAAAGTAGCATTATGAAAGAGATTGCGATTTTAAATTAACGCCGTTTGCTATTCTAATCATTGATCATCATAAGCATGAATAGAAAAGTGATTGACAGCACGAAAGAAGAAAGGACGACGCTCCAGAACACGTTACAAAAAGTCAAATTTTGTCCAGAAATTTTTAACGAGCATGTCAAATGACCTGCGGTTATGCTTCCGGCACAAAACCATAATAGCACCTGTATCTAATTATACGGTTCACTAATACAAACCGAATATGAATCGTTCCTTTATTTTCCACCCTGCCGAAGTGGCATAAGTAGTAGGCAACTTTCTTTTTTTCAATGGTAGCCAATGACGTACCGAAAGATGAATGATGGGCGCTTGTGTCTTGAAGGTAAGATATAAAGCGTGATGAGATGATACATCGGAGAATATGAAACGAAAGCAGAAAATTATTAAATTCGAAGGATATCGTACCTTTAGGTTTTTTTTGGATCAAGTATAACTGGTTCGAAAATATTATAATAACTGAATTTCTGTCGGATATTATGTAATGTATGTTAGCCAATAAAACGATCGTTTAAAGTTATTTCGCATTTTATGAAATTGGGTTAATTTCGAAATGTAAAGGTTATATGCTGTATATGGGACCTTAAATATCTACTTTCAAGAATTCCAGATTTATCAGAGTTATGTGGCATCGAAAGAAATGACTGTTATTTTTAAATCTCCTTCGTTATATTATACAAATATTACAAAATACATTAATTTATGATACTCGATCACGCAAGACACCGATAGGGTACTTTTCTATGTATTGAGCAAATTTAAGTAAATATTAGAAACATTTTCTTTTTTGTCGAATCATTTTTATTTAAAATATATTTATTTAAAATCATTTTTATTTAGAAGAATTATGAATGAAGATTGCATTCGATAATCATGTAATTTAATGCAATAGAAGATGTAATACCTAGTTATACCAGTTTTTAACGACAGAACGATAAAATCAGTGACACGTAACTATGTCTTGAAAAAATGAAATAGCGCAACGTTCGTATCGCCATTTTAATAATTGAAATGAGCTTACAGGAAAAAAAATAATACTTAATAGACTCATCGACGATTTTGTCTCTTTGGCTATGTGAACAACTTGCATTGACTGAACTGAAACGTGGAAGGAAACTTTGAACGACTCGCGCTCTCTATTGTTACAGTTCCTGCATTGTCACATGAGACGACTGAAGAGAAGCCTAATTGAAAACCTTCCTTTTTTCTCGAGCGACATCAATTTCCTGAAGGCGTCCACTTTCTAGCAGCCTGAGGGTACAGAGTACGCCTTTAGTATAGATTGCACTTTATCTTACAAAGGCCGTTCTACTGCACTCGTATCCTAAGTATCAACTCCAATTAAGCTGAAAACTTTCCCAGCCGTAAACGTCAGAAATTACGTTTCCGCTTTAGAAATGGCAAGTGTAAAATACTTTGTTAAATAAATTATGCTATAAACATAAACTATACAAAAAATATGAAAAAAAAAATGCATTTAGTGGTAGTCAAGACGCTCGCCGTGAATCGGAATAAAATATAATCTTTGATTACTGATAATCTATAATTCAGAGTCAAGTAACACGCGTGAAGAATTATATAAAAAATAGACTGTGACCTTTTGATTTTAACTTTCTAAAATTCAGAATTCGCACAGCCACCTATTACATTTTAATCGTCGATTTCCTTTACGTAGAGGCTGTTCACTTTATCATCCCAATAGATAAATTCAGCGTTTCCTTTTTCATAGTTGATGGGCACGTACATCCAAACCATCGACTTTCGAGTCACCCTACATGCTACACATCGTATTGAGATCACCGTTTTGATGACCGCGAGAAAGTAAGAGGCAGGTCTATATGATTTTATTTTAGACGGCTATACATTCGCCGAGAATGTCAAAAATAAATTAAAACATTTCAACCGTCGGCTCTCCCTTTCTTCATTCTCCTTTTCTCATCTCTCTTCGAGCGCTGTTCCTCCATCTCTCCTTCTCAAGTAAGGAGAGTACTCTCTCGCAGCAGGGCGAGATCCATTCCTGGCCATCTTTTACAAACAGCTTACGCCTCCTTCACGGTATATCTTTTTTAAATCTTTTTTTTCGTTTTTTCGAACACGAAGCGTGAAAAGTTACTGGACTCTACTATACGATTCACTGTAGCTAATTGAAACACGCGTCTAATTAGGCCAACCTAGGCTTCGTTAAACGTACTGTTGTTACGTGGCGCTATGAGTGCCACGTCACAGTGTGATTACAATTACCGATGGGATTTTTGAACAGGCCATTAACTACGGAAAGTTTGATCACGTCCCGAAAGTTTAGATAGAGATAGTAAGACTCTCAATCCTTTTCACTTTTTTATTATTCTGTAACACCTTCATATTTCTGTTAAATCAGTGAGGACGTGCAAGGTTAGATCGATGATCCATGATCCGGCAAAAGCAATGAGTAAAAGTTCCACAACTCAACATGACGTCGATCGAAAGACAGATAAATATATATTTTTAATTAATTATAGATGGGCAATTAATTTCTGACTATTTCGATCGACTCAGCAGGTTTTTCGTCGAATTAACGTAGCCACATAAATATACGCACCTGTCGCAGAAATTATAAAATATTGCAATTGGATGACGTCTTGGGCTTTGCTTCGTATATAATTATTTTGTAAATTACAAACCAGTGATGGGTATCAAGCATAGTCATTTTCATTTTATTTTATTTCTAGTGACTATAATGTACGTACAAAGCACACATAAACGTGTGAAGATAAACTTAAACAGAGTTCTTTTAGTCTTAACCTTTTACAATTCTTATTCGAATTACATTTTTGAGCTCCTAGCGTCTTAAAAGTTTCAAACCTACGATCAATCGTTATAATGCGACAACTTCAGAATCCATGCTTTTATCCGAACCATATAGGCATACTAAAATATTAGTCATTAATCTTACAGTAAGTACTGCCTGCACTTGACATCATATTAAAAGTGAAATTTTTATACCATTTGGTTACGTCTTTTCAATATCATTCAACGTAATGATTTCAATTTTACTTTGACAAAAGTTCTCGTTACTGCGCATACTGTGCGTTAAATATTACTATGAAGACTAAAGAGGTTATAATCGGGTACAGTCGGTAGACTGAAAACGAACTCATTCAAACGCTTGTACCCCAGCATCTATTCTTATGTTATAAAAAACTTTTTTTATACATGATATACTTATCCCTTGCCATTTTGCTTTGTACCAAAATTCACGTCGTCCAGACTCGTCTTATATTCCTGCGTGTGTTGCGACGTCGAAGGTAATGGATGATAATTAGTATACTGATAACTGTGAGAATTTGGAGTTCGAACTGTTATCAAATTTTGATTTTGGTAAGATACCGCTGAGTGACCTTGATCGTAACCATAGTTCTGATCGGGTTTCTGATTCCCAGCTGCGATCAACGGACCCTCGTATTTCTGGGTCAGGTGAGTCGGCGGAGACTCATAGCCGCCATATTCGGTAGACTGAGTTGTCGCTTGACCTTTGGCTAGTTTTGCAGGTGGCACATACAAGCTTTGGGATTCCTCAAATGTTACTCGTGTTACCGGTTTCTGATGATACTGGCCATTTCGGTATTCTTCGCTTTTGGTAAGAATCGTAGGACTGCTTGAGCTGAGACCAGGATTTCCCGTTTTCCATAAAGAGTTTGAATTTATGTAATATGGTGCATTATCTGTGTTCTTCATTACAGAATTTTGGTTGAAAAAGTGATTTTGCTTGTTATCATGAATGTTCCCTAGAGAGTTTTGTGGTACCGTGTACATCAGACCGGTTTTACCGATTCCACTAAATTGTCCGAGGTATGAAGGATCTTTCAGAGATTTCATAGGAGAATTTTGATTTATGAAATGTGCCTCATTTGATTTCAGTATATTATTTTGATTAGATTCGAATAGGCTACTTGGTAGATGTCCCAAATTCTGTGCCAAAAGTTTTGCCATAGCTTGCTCCAATTGCTGAACCTTCGCGTATGCACTTGGTAAAGGATAATCAGGACTCACTGGTTGTCCTGCCACACTGATCACACGATACGTTGTCTTTGGTAATTGTAGACTTCTGAGATGTAAATCCGATAAGCTGTCCATTTGATTATATAAGGTTGGTATCCTATCCAAATTAGCAATATTGACCTGCTCCTTGGAACTTGAAGAAATTGCGTTAGAAACTTCTGTCTGATTATCGGATGAATTTTTAATAGTATTTGATGATCCTTCGTTCTCGATTTTCTTATTTTTTCCCTCACTCTTTTCTTCTTCATGTTTTTTACTAGATTCTGATTCCGAACCTTCCGTTTCACGAGGACCTGACATATCTGGTCTTGAGTAAGCAGGCGGTGGAGGGGAATTGAAATAATTGGGATAGGGATATGGTGTTTGAGGATAATAGTTACCATAAGAATTAGGCGAATACGGTGGGGAATTGTAAGGACTCATTGGAAAAGGCGTTGAAAATGGTCCATACATGCTGTAAGGTCCTTGACTAGGTGAAGGAGGATAGGAACTTGGATTATAGAAAGAAGAATATATTTCAGGCGAAGGATTTTTTGGATAAGGATCATAACTCGGATAATAAGGATCTCTTTGATGATTATTACTAAAACTGGCTGTGTAAGAGTCTCTTGCGTCGGCATCCGGTACATAAAGTTCCGGTCTTAAGTAAGGCGGATATTCCCTTTCAATTCCACGTTTCATCAACTTTGGATTGTATGGATACACTGGGTATATCGGCATGAAGGGTTCATCATTCGGATCCGCGTTCCCCCGATACGTTTGAGCAAATATGGCTGGCGACAGGAGCAGGAACAACTGAAATCGTAAAATAATTGCGTACCTTTTAATATTGTCTGCTGGACTCAAAAGTAAACCGCACTGTTACTTTATGAAAATTGTACACGATGATTAAGAAGAGCACTAACCAATAGCTCCATGTTCACTCAACACCGTTTATGAAATATGCTAAAGCACAGGTCGCAGAGATGTAACTTCAAAATCTTGTATCGGTGTCCTTTATGTTCTTTCAAAAAATTCTTATAGTCTCGTTCAACGCAAAGATCAGCTAGCGAATGATAGATTGGCCGTCCTTGAATTTCTCTTTTATACCGTGTACATTGAAAAATCTGAGAAACTAGTTTAACTTTTCTTTAGTCTTATACGTAGAATCGACATTAACCCCTTCAGCTCGGATAGTGAAAATGGAGTGGCGAATAGTAGATATACTCAAAGTTTAAAACAAGTATAGCGAATTAAATGAGTTTGCTCAGAAAATCAGGTTTGTCCGGCTCATCTCGATACGTTTTCCAGTAAAACGCCGATTTAAACTTACTGGGCGTCGTACGCCTAATCTAATCTGCAAAATTTCTTCGTTCATTAACACGTGGCGGAACTTAACGATTATACATGAAATATATGTATATAAAGAATTCTCGAGAAAATAGCTGCAACATAATTACATGTAAAGGTGCAGTTAACATTGAACCGTGGGCGTGCGTGACTAGGTCGATTAAAGTGCCTTTCCCAAAGACTGTGAAGAATCGACAGTGGGAAGAGCGCGGGTAATTCAAACGTGAGCAAAACAATTGAAAATAAGAGGACGGGGAAACAATCAATCCAATAAACATTTTTGTTGCCTGTGGCACTCACTATAAGAACGTCGTGTGCCGGTTTTCATTCTTGATTGTTTTAGAAGCGACAGATACCGATCCACATCCGATCTCCTTTAACGACATGATAGATCATTTCACTTTCACCTCTGCTCTCTGTCGATAAATGAATCGAGAACGTATACTGGCCACACCTTCGTTAATAAAAAAAAAATATTGCGATCGATGGCTAAAAGCATAAGAAAAATCTTATACTGATGAGTAACAATCAGTTTTCTCTTGTGTATCGACTATCAGCTGATATTAGTTATGCAAAATTCGTTCATAAGACGAGAAAACGTTATCCAGCTAAAATATAGACTTTTGTTTTTTTCAATGAAATTTTCTCTAGTTCCGATTGATGAATTTTCGGTTCTAACGAAGCAAATAAAAAATATGAGATTTCCACGATGATTTGTGAACTATTTTTTTTTTTTACGACTTTCCCTTAACCCATGAACGATTAAGAAGATTTCACATCGAACATTGAAAAGTGAGAAGACAGTTTTCCTCTTTCAACTTTTCTCACAGGTCTGCGGATGGCAAAAGTAAAGGCACGCCCATTCGACCAGATTGGAAACCAGTCGGAAAAGAGTGAAATGCATTTTCTATATAAGTCGTCGACTGGTCTAGAATCCACAAGCGTGTCGAATTGCTCTTTTAGTATACATACCGTTACACCCGAGACACTTCTGCTGTATAGATAATGTATGGATACACTAGGAAAAGGTTAAACTGGGTCAAGTGCACGAGGGATATGTGCATTTATGGAGCACGCACTGAAATCATGTCCATGCTCATACGGGGCGTCCTTATGTGTCCAAGAGAAATTTTTGACAACCAAGAGAAATCCTTACTGTAATGATATGCGTCAAGGCGAGATCAAGATGTGTTTATTTAATTCATTGACTTCCTATGTATGTCCAAAAATTCAAAAAGTGAATGCAAATTTGAACTATTCAGAAAAATAATAATTAACCATTTTACGAGCTGTACAGATTATTCAATTACTCTGGATGCAATTGAAGTTGGAAATAGTACATTATGATACAAGTACGGAAAGTTGATGATTCCACGAGTTCACAGTATATGCACCATAAAGAAGCACGTAATGGTCGACTCTTGATGACTTCATGAACACATCAAGAATGGACCATTTTGTGCTTGTTTTTTGGTGCACAAACTGTATACTTTCCGTATAGCGTTGCAAAAAATAATTTTATAGTGCAATCTGAGTAACGTTGCTAGGTAGCACTTGAAATAAGTGCATTTGTTTTATCATGATATAGTTGGAAACAGGTCGCGATGTTATTCTTTCACCCATCAAGGAATGGTCACCGGTTGTTGGACTTTCCCAAATAAAATAAAGATTTAGAAAGGAGATTGCCCGTCCTATCCAAACGACGATGACTTTAGAGTAAAAGTGATCCGGTTTTTGTTCGAGGAATCTTTTATGATTATTTTTCTCCCGATAACTTTCACGCGGTAGCGTCATCGTTCAAATTTATACTTCAGTCAACCAACATTGGAGTTTTCAGTGATAACAGTCATTTAGTATAACCCTTCATGTATTTCCCGGATAACGCCCAGTTTATAATCCGATTTATATGGTAGCCTAATTATCCTATCGTATAAAACATTCCGATTGAAGGTGAAACTGATCTCGATGTCGTCCGTTCGGATCCTCAATTAAATGAATTAGTAATTTAAAAGAGAGAGAGAGAGAGTATTTCTTTTCATAAGTATGAGAAAGCGCTGTCGAATAAATAGTTATAATATCGTACGTAGGTGCAAACTCATTTTTATATCCATCGATGACCGAATAATTTTCCACGAACGAGAATCGTATTTCTTTCCAACCGTTGTTGGTAATAAAAATCATCGAAGATCAATTGGTGATATTGATAACGAAAGTAGTGTATAACCGTAAATGTAGCAAAACAGTTTTTATTATAAAACAGTATAAAACAACTATATATAACAATAATAATCACATGTCAGTATTGTACAGCGGGTCAAATATTTAGCCATAATCAACGTCATAAATAAGCATCAACAATAAAATCATAACAAGTAACTATAAATATTAGTTTGTGGAGTCTCAGCTTTTCCAACTACACCATCCTTACCGAAGGAACCTCTAATGGAAAGATTCCTCATATTAGTTCTTTCGTTTTTGATAATTTTTTTCTTTAGATATACTTTCAAATTATCTTGTCATGGTTCCGTTTTTACTTTGTCTTCGTCTCGTAGTAGACTGACCTGGGAACTTTCCATCAGCTATATTTTCCGATATAGATTCCATTTTGTATTACCTCCTTTTAATACTTTCCATCAACACTGGAGTACGAAATGGTGTCGTATTTGGTATTCGATGCTGCATTGCTCTCTTGAGACTTTCCAGCAGTATAGGCAACGTATCTAGGAGATATATTGGAATAGGATCCATGGGACTCAGAAGGAGCAGCATAGGATGAGGAAGGACTGGAGTAGGATGCTGCATGACTGGCCGAAGGGGATGAGTAGCTGGAGCTGGGGCTGGGGTAGCTGAGACTGGGACTGGAATAGCTTGAACTTGGGCTAGAATAATCAGAGCTTCCACCAGAGGAGTAGGAGCTACTGCTATCATCAGATGATGGTGGATAAGACGAGTAAGAATTGGAATCAGATCCTGAATAAGAACCGGAAGAAAGTGGGACACTATAGCTGGCGGTATCTGATGAACCACCAGAATGTGAATTATAAGAGCTAGATGAAGAGGGAAGAGAGTAGGAACCAGAAGAAGCGGGGAGAGAATAAGAACTTGAGGATGACCCTGAAGACAAACTGGAGAGTCCATGAGATGAGCCCGAGGAAATGGGGAGACTGTAGCTCGATCCATGAGAGGAAGAAGACAAGGCACTTAGAGCGGAAGAGAGACCGTGAGAAGATCCTGAAGAAACAGGGAGACTGTAGCCAGAAGAACTTCCATGCGATGCTGGCGCCACAAGCAGGCCACCGGAAACGGAATGGGAGGACCCTGAAGATACGGGTAGACTGTAACCCGAAGCGACACCGGAAGACAGAGATCCTAGAGAAATTCCATGAGATCCTGATGATGGTAGGCTGTAGGATCCTTGGGAGGCTTTCAGGACTACAGGAACGCTGTATCTGCCGGATCCGCCGCTGCCGTAGGCGGACAAACCGTGCATCCCGGTTGCGTAAGCTGGTAGCATATAGCTAGATCCGGAACCACCTGCCGAAATTCCACCACCGTGGATTCCGAAGGTTACAGGTCCCGTCTTTGATCCTGAGGAGGCTAAGATGCTGCTTCCTCCGTATCCACCTCCAAGACTCAGGCCAGATACGCTGGGCAAAGAATAGGATGTTTGACCTCCATGACCACCCAGAGAGAGACTTCCAAGATTCAGTGCATGACCTAAACCAGAGGATAGGCCCGGTCCAGAAGGGGGTAGTAAGTATCCTCCGCCATGTCCTCCTAGACTAAGAGAATTGCCGAATCCTGCAAGGCTCTTAAGTCCACCTTGTCCCAGAGAGAGACCTCCAGAGTATCCGCCAAATCCATGTCCCACAGACAGACCTCCTGATGATCCTCCAAAACTGTGTCCAAGGGACAGGGGGCTAATTGATCCAGATGATCCTCCATATCCATGACCGAATGACAAACCACCCGATGATCCGCCTAAGGAGTAACTGCTACTTGGTACATAATCTTGAAGAGGCGCAGAGTATCCCGAACCTCCAGATGAGTAACCACCAAAGGAAAAGTCGGAGATCCCACGTTTATCCTTAGTTGACATTTTGGCATCTGCTTTCGTCTTTGGAATTTCCTCCTTGCAGGAAATACTTGAGAAAACAAGAGCAAGAAGCCCCAGCACGATCTACAACAAACATTATTAATAGTTTCACAAAGTATTTCAGACAAGCAACCGATTTTTAATTAAATGACACTAACAGCTCCTAAATATGAATACTGTTTTTTAAATTAAAGCAGACTAATCAAATTAATCTATCAAAATAATTGAAATCGAAACTAATTTATCCTAATCTTTTGAACCCCTAGTTAACTGAAAGAATAACTGACGAACTGTCTTTAAAAATTGTTATCGTTTCAAAATAAGACCTTGATACTGTTTCCAATGAAAATAATTTCCAATCCAAACTAGCCGAAAATAAAAGACTTACGAGTGGCCGCATGTTGATTAAACTTGGGGTGTGTTTGCGAATGTTTCTTGTGGTAAAAGCGACCACCGAGTGGGTGAGTGAAATGTAATTTCTGATGGTATTGCTAACCAGAAGAGATCTTTTATATCTGGATCCCCTCTTGGGCGGCGAAAGAAAGGTCTAGGTGAAGGTAAGCCCACTCTGATGCTGCGTATACTCTAGACACCTGAAACTCATGACTTCTTTCTGACCAATATAAAAGATACAATTGCATACTGCAGATTAAAGAACCGCGGTAAAAGTGATTCGTCAATTCGTGTCATCGATTCTCTACAATAACTTCCTAAACTGGGCGTGTACAATTAATAGATCAAATTCTTGCACGTGTAACAGAAAACTTCTTTCTTCTAAAGAAACAGATTACTGTATCGTATATTCGATTCATAATAATAAAATATTAATAAATAATGTATAGATAAAACGTATTTCAAGAAGTGAATGCTGATTCGTATTGTTATATAAATACGATCAGAATATATTTTCGTTGCATTCCAAATCAATTTTAAAATGCATACTGACTAAATTGTTATAGATATAGTCATTTCATATTATGCGAATACATTTTCAATTTCCGCCTCCTATTACTACTATATGAAAACTGATGCGTCGCGTGGATTATAATGCATCTAATTAACACAGCGGTGACAGAGTGCGTTTAACATTCTGTGACACACGAGAACGTAGTAGATAATAACACCTAATTAAAAGAGTCTTTCGCATAGAGAAAAATTGTTTTCTCATTGTTGATATTGTTGTCGTGAAACATCTGTATTGTGAACGGTATTGTTTAGAAAGTACAGTCGCATGAAGGCTCATTAATTATGGATATTCAAAACATAAGTATTCAAGATGGTTGTCTATTGAGGTTCATATGTACATCTTGCTGAGTGACAAAATATCATCCAACTCATACATAATATATGGGATTATTATCTGGTAAAATCTAATAACATATCTGAATAAAGAGAACGCTCATTCTTTTTTAGTAAAAAGTGTGTATCTATACTTTTCTGTGAAATATGATAAAAATTATTTGACCGTAATAAAATGTTAATTAACTATTTTTAATGACGTCCAATATGAATTGACCACGGAGAATTCACAAAAAGGTTTTCTTAATTTTCTTTTATTAGGGACCGCCGAAACGTTTCTAAATGGCGTATAAAAAATATGTTTCACATTATTCCGTAGTAAGTTGGAAAAGATCAAAGAAATGTTGTCTATTGTTCTAATTCAAAACAAAGTGTGAAGTGATTGTTCCAATAAGGCATTTTGCCAGCGTATAATTTGAAGTAGTCGAGATTCCCATTGATTTTGTCTTACTTTCACTCGTGGGATAACGGATATCGACATCTTCACTGCGTGAATTCCAATCTCAGTAGACGCCGTGATAAAAAAAAATTAAATTAAAATAGAGCCAAAATTAATGACTAAAAAATAAAAAATCGTGCTGATCGATAAAATATATTTGATCTACTGAATTTTACATACATTGACCTACCAAAGAATATATCAGTCCGTTCTTCAACAGACAACATTCTCTCATTTGAAAAAAAAATTCAAAAGAATCGGTACTCACGCGCCAAGTACAGAGTAACAGACTATCAGGATATACTTGCATTTGTATTATACAAACGATCCTTTCACTTAAGAGGAGTACAATGTTCATTCGCATTGAGTAGAATCTGGGAAAACAAAAAGGACCTACAAAGGTATGATCGTATATCCTAGGTGAATACGAAAATATGAAAAGTGAAACTTTTCCACCAGTTTGCATTCGCCTAAGATACACGATCATACGATTAAAGAAACACGTATTACAAAAATTCATAAAGCAATATTCAAAAAGTGAAAGAAAAAAATAAATACTATTACACGCGTAGAAATAAAGGTGTAGGACATGTAGGTGACAATCTCTTAACCCTTAGCTACACAGGTTTCGAAATTTAGAAACATACTTTACAGGGTGAGATCTGTTAAACCTCAATCTATGGAACTCAGTCGCAAGGCTATTACGATAAATAGAATAGGTCGAAAGTAAAGTTTCACATTGCTCTCTTCATAATTTAAATGAATTTATTGACAGGATATCAAATAATAATTCTGAAATAAATTTTTCTTGTTTAATAAAACTTTACGTAGAAACATATTCGAGGTCTAAAAATCTAATTAATGAGGTCTGTGAGAGTACATATGTCATTATGCGTTAAAGATGCTATGCCTTATCTGACCATGTAAATTAAAAACCTTGCAAAGTAGATAAAAAACTAATGCAAAGTATCCAGCGAGAGAGAGAGAGAGAGAGAGAGAGAGAGAGAGAGAGAGAGAGAGAGAGAGAGAGAGAGATAACAAGTTTGCACCAAGGAGTGATGACCATTCGAACGGAAGATTTCACAGAAGAGACCTAAAAGGCACTTGGGAAGAAATCCCGACCGGGCGGGTCCGGTATAAACGGTAAAAGTGTAATGGCGACGTAAAACGAAAAGCGAGACGATATGGGTCACCCACGGAAAGTGAATGGCCAAGAAACACTCGATCTCCTCCACAACAAGCATTGCGAAAGATTCTCTTGGACTTGACAGTGAGAACATGCAATGACTAAATTTGTGATTTTGAACATAATTATAAGATTCTGGATGCATATCTATAAAGCATAGTCATCCCCTGTAATATAATTATCTGCCTGCGGTAACGTTATGCAATCGTAGAAAAGATAATGGCGATGCTCATTCTGCTGCTGTAAAGATCGAATCTGGAGAAGGTTATTTACCTGCTCGTGAAGGTTCCAGAAAAAGTGTAATCTCTATATTATGCTTTGGATAGAGAGTTCGAATTTCTAATTAAAAATTCCTTCTTTTCTCTCACGCGATACAGGTGGTTACTTATGATTAAAAACACGTGAGATAGATTTCTGAGGATCAACCTTAAACTAAATTGTATACCTGCAGCGTACACGGAACATACGTATGTGCAATTCAAATAAAAGCTGCGCTCACGCGTACTTAAATATTATTTATCGAACAACTTTCCATACTGAATTCGCTTACCGTATTAAATCTTGGGACCAAATTAACAAATCTGGATATCTTACGTTATTCGGAGAGAGTTCCTTATTAATAGAGAAGTAACGCTCATGGTATAGGTCCTATATGTTTCTTTTCCTCTGATATACGTATGTCTGTACACAACTTTCCAGCCGAACGATACGAAGCCTCAGGAACGTGAATAATTTTAGCGTATTAATGCACAGTGACATCCTAGATTCAATTATAAGCAGTAGCTACGCTTTATGACCCATAAAAACTTGTCTGGTCTTTTAATGACCTCGGTTATCACGAGGTACGCCCAGTTTATTAAAGATAAAATGGGAAACATAATAGGAAAACGTACGTTTATTTAAAAAAAATAATAACAATAAATACAAGCTATGTATTTACAACCCCTCAACACTGAGAGGAATGTGCATTGAGAGTTAGAAAAAGAAAACTATACCAAATACAGTCAATTCCATTCAATTAAAAAAAGTAGTAACGATTTCCACCCAAGGAACTATATCATATTGCTATATCTTTTTCATTTCCAAATTTGAGCAGGCTTGGGTTGAGTAAAGGAAGGAGCGTAACTCCACGGATACGTCGGTAAGGAGGGTTTCTGCAACTGGTATGCCAAATTAGGATAGTAAAATACAGGATAGACCGCCTTAACTGGTTTGTAAATAAGAGGATTGTAAACAGTCGATTGAATTCCATAAGTTGGGTGCGCACTAGCTGCGACAGAATTCACAGGATGAGCAGGATTTGCGATAGGATGAGTAGGAGCAGGAATAGGATGAACAGGAGGAGCAATTTGATGTATAGGTGTAGAAATTGCATGTACTGGAGAAGTAACTGGGTGCAGTGGCTGAATAGGAATAGATATTGGATGAACAGGAGTTCCTGAAATACTGACAGGATGAACAGGATGAACTGTTTGAACATGAGAAGCTGGTAAAGCTGGAGAAACTGAAACAGGTGGAGAAGACATAGGTGGTTTGTGATCAGATTCACTGGGAATAGGAAGCCCAAAGTGAGTCGGCGATGATCCTGACGTTTGTACGGCTGTGGATACTGAACTGGGACCTACGAAGCTAGTGCCATAGCTGGGAACGTTCGCAATAAAATTAGTTCCTCCTATGAGAGTAGGCACGAATCCACCATATTGCGGAAAGCCTGGAGATCCTGGTGCTGGCAATGATGTACCCACTTGAGAACTGCCGTCGCTGCTTGTACCCGGAGGAGGCTGAATGGGAGCCAATGTGGACGTAGTTGTAGTCGTTGAAGTGGTGGTAGTGGGTGCCTGTGTTGTTGTCGAAAGTCCATATCCTAGTGTGAAGCTGGATGGACTAGTATTTCCTGGCAGAAAGGGAGTTTGTCCAAAAGCGGTATTTCCGGTGCCAAAAGGCAGAGTAATGGCGGAACCACTGTTTTGATTATTCTGCTCGTTAAACTTGGATGGCTCACTAGTTTGTCCAAATTGAGAACCGAGAGAGGCTAATAAATTTTGATTTTGAACGTAATTTCCATGATTGCGTGCATACTGATCAGAATATTGGCTACTCTGAGACTGACTTTGACTTATTAGAGCTTGCTGCAATTGAGCTATCAATCGGTCCTTTTCCAAAGATTGAATCTGCTCCAGAGATTCCTGATTACTTAATGTACCTGATGCGTAAGAAGGTAAAGGAGGTCTCTGATATTGTGAAGATGATCCATCATTTCCAAAAGTCTCGAATTGATTGTTTTGATTCTGAAGTTGATTATTCTGTCCGGTAAATTCATCACGACTAGGAGCGAAACTTTCATCAGCATCAGGTGCACCATACAGTTGGGAAATAGCTTGAGCATTTTGAGCCAGGAAGAGGGCTGCATCTGAAATCGACTGATCCTGTCCTTGACCTTGAACTTGAATGAAGTTTTGATTCTGTATATTCAAGCCTTGATCATGACTTTGAGAATTCTGAAAAAATTGCTGCTGCTGCTGTTGTTGTTGTTGCTGTTGCTGTTGCTGTTGCTGTTGCTGCTGCTGCTGCTGCTGTGATTGCTGATGTGAAGCAAAAGTATCAGGTGACGTATATGCAGGTAACTTTTGATTTTTCGGTGGCAAATAATTGGCTGTATTCGAACTGAATGGTTCATTGTTTTGACTGGCTATTGGACTTGGCTGTACAAAATCAAGATGTCTAATCGGACTGGGCACTTCCTGGTTCCACAGTCCACTACTTTGTTGATTAAATCTATTAGACAATTGATTGTGAAGTTGTTGCAGCTGCTGCTGTTGGTGATTATCCCGATGCTGTTGCTGACTAGAGAAATGCTGACCATGTCCATTGTATTGTTGGTTCGGCCTCGTCAGCTGTGAACTTTGGCTCGGTGGACCGTATCTATTGAAAGGACGGTTTATCTGACTAGGATACCTAGTCACGATCCTTCCTCTGTATCCTGATTGACCAAATGCTGGGCGAGAGTGGTATTTGTGTCCGGACGCAAGCCTATCAGGTCTATTGTATGCGTAACCTGAATCTCGTTTTCGTTGAACTGTTGAAGGTTTTGATTCAGCATTTATATCCTCTCCGTCCAATTTCACGACTTCTAGTTTCGTAACTTCGGATTTTTTTGATTCTGCTATTTTTTCAGTTTGACCCAATGATAGAACCGCAATTAAACAAGAGATTACCTGAAACAGAAATAATATTGGTATTCACTAAAAATAATCTATACTGTAGCAGCATATACTACCTTTTCAACTGCTCGAACGGTATAATACAAGAAACTTTTCAATTTCCGATTACTTCATTCTGAGACATGTATAAATACCATGAAATTACACAGTTTGAGCAATATTATTTAAAAACTTAAAACAAGGAACAAATCGACATTTATAAAAATAGTTCAAGTGGGTCTTATTGTTCATGTCAATGCAATAGATTATTTAGTAAGAAAACTGACTGGCTGTTCTTATTCTTTGTATTGTATAATGCTTTTATACTTACCAAAATCAACCTCATGTTTTTGCTTTATCCAATTACACAGGCACTTGACACAGCACTATATAATCTCTATTGAAAGTTCTCGTTTCTGTTCTTAATTTTCTGCATTTAATTATAACAATCTCCAACGTGAAAAACTAATTTCCTCAAGGATGAACGGACCTAAGTCGACTAAGAACACGGCCATACCTGCACATGTATAAGTACAGTCGGGCCGCGACCATCCACGAATTACAATAGACTTTCTTACCGGCTTTCATCGATTAAACTTAAGCAATACTGTTACGGATTCGTGATGTTACACATATCGATACATATATTTATTGTCTCAGAGTGCTTAGATTGTAAGTCCCATTTTCTAATAGTACAGCCAAACTCATGAACGTTCCATTATAACCGTGGGAACACAGGGACCGAAAATTTAATATCTTAAAAACCAAATATAAAATTAAAAGAGTACAATGATCTCTAGATGTTATTGAATTCACAGACTACAGTTAACATAACGAGGAAATTAGTTAATTAGGATTGAGAACAAAAAATTGTCCAGTTAATTTAAATCACAAATTCTTTCCATTCTCAATATTTTAGCTTCACAGTCAAAACTCTGGTCCAAAGTAATTCCTTACAAAGTAAAAAAAATAAGACATTTTCGCATGTTGCCCCACATTAATTACTACTTAGAATCACAGCATTGTTCTATTGTCATTTTTCTATTCCGAATGTATGAATCATCCTAAAAATATAATTATAGTGTAAAACTTTCGATCTATTGGTTAGGGCGGGAAGGGAGGGAGTATTTGATTTGCGTTCGTCACTCATGATCAACGGCCCAAATGACGACCCATGATTCCCGTCACGCACGTCTTCTGCGTCCCAGTGAAAGTCTTTAAAGACTCATGTCTCAAGGCATACAAAGCGAGCATTGATTTATAGGGAAATATTCGTATTGTGTAATGCATCGTATTGCCGTGTAAGCACGATTACGCATGAATTAGGAATATATCGAGTGCTCTACTATAATCAAACTCCTTGAACATTCAACCACTTCGTACCATGTGGGATCATTTTATAGTCGTGGGAGCACCAATTAAATTTCTATGTCACACCACGTATATTCGTGAAACGCTTACAGTTTATTGATTCAGTGACAACTTGACGCATCGTAATACTAACTTTCCAACTTCGAATATGAGAATCGACATTCATTAGGCATTTGAAAAGATTCGAGATTCTAGAACCGAATCTTGAAATTGACATTTTACCAATACGAGTATATTGTAGCTCTTGAGACTCTACGAATTTTTTAAGGGAAATAAGTGCAATACATAATAGAACGAGAATATTATTCGACTTAACTACAAGTATTATTATGGCAAACTGTTCCTGATCGCGACTCAATAGTGAAATTAGTTATTTTAACGAGGATAAGGAGAACAACACGGTGAAAAGTGATCTTATAAATCATTAAGTGGATGTAATATTTTATATGGTGTTTCCGATTTTAGTGCTTGTAACTTGGAGCCTCGCAAAATGACATCATTCGTCTTCCGGTTCTCGACTGCTCGTGAAGAGAATTTTATTTGCAGGATATTGCTATACGTCACGCTCTTCCTCTACAGGTAACTCTACGTCTACTTTATGGATGGACGTTCAAAATAAATGCGTACAATATTCATTTTCATAAGATATATATTGTTAATTGGTATTCCATTTCATTAAATCCAATTTATGCTACATACCAAAATCTAGTCTGATAAAATATGCCAATTATTAACTGCGACTTGGAACGCTTTCATTTCTGATTATTGAATTCTTCTTTTGTGAAGGAACTTGTATACGTAATTACAAGCAAACAAAGGAACGTCGTTAAATGCTATTTATTCATATTCATCAATAACTATATGTATACTTGATGTGTGTTACTGGTAATGATGGAGATAATAATTATCAAACAGAAACGGAGTTACTTCATTATACAATCGTTTATCCACTTCCCATCAATTTAAATTATTCGCGATCAAAGATCCTTTGAATGTTCCAATATCCACAATTTGGATAAACAATACATGTTTCGAATAATTTGTTTAACAAGATTAAATCAGTGGGGTTGTTCAACAAAATTAAACGATTGAGTTGGATAAATTATATTGAGCATTTGTGTATATTTAACAGTAATTTACGAAATGTGCAAGTGGCGTAAATCTATAGTGAAATTTCGCAAATCTCATCGATTAACAAATTATGTAGTCGGTTTATGTCATGTTTATACACTGACTCTGTTTCTGCATGTTATCGATATAATAAATTTATAGAAGTATTATCAGAACATGAAATATATACATCTGATTGATTGAATAAGATTGGAAAGATGGCCTGCAGCCAAATTTAACCAACGTAAGGGCTGCTGTAGGCTGTGTAATAGGGGTAGGCACTGTAGGCAGAATATGCGTAGGGGAGGCTATAACCAGCTGAGTAGGCTACTGGTGCAGAGTAGGCGCTGTATGCGTAAGGTGCAGTGTATGCAGCTCCCAAGACAAATCCTCTCTTGTCTCTGACGACATTTTCAACTGGAGACTTTGCCTCAACCTTCGTGGGTTCGATGGATTCGACGTCTTGAGCTTTGTCGGCCAAAGAAACGGCAGCGAAAGCCACAAGGAGAATAGCCTGAATACAAGAAAAAAAATTAACAATTTAAGTACAGATTTACATTAAAAAATTAATATGAACTGGAGACAGTTTTCAAAATTTTAATGAATATGAAACTGAACAGCGATATCACTTGAACACTACGAACTTCCTTAATAGAAACATGAGTTGAATATCACAGTTATATAGTACTTATGCACGATCTATTTTGTCTTTGACTTAAGATCTTTGGCCTTAGTCTTTCATTTTTTTGGTAATGTTCAACAAGATATCTGAAACAGAACAACTTAACATATTTTGAATCGTAGGAATAGAATAATATGTCTGTATGATTAATTAAACAAATAATGAAAATCCTAATTGGTTATAGATCAAATTCAAAATACTCACGACGAAGCACTTCATTTTGAGTGTATTGGATTTTTTGATCAGCTCTTGGAATACTTGAAGACTGAATGATGCTCCTGGATTTTCAGGGGCTCGTTTATATACCCCACGATTCGATGATCTTTAAGGCGTCATACCCTGATTGATCAATTCAAGAGGACGTGTCCCCTACGCATGTATAATATATGTTGGTTCATTTATAGAATGTTGCATACGTCTGTCCTATACTCAAGATACCTTCTATTGTTTACGTAGTCCTGCGTAATACCCCATGCGTGGTGCCTACTCCAAGGTGTATTAGAGGCGTGCACGTACGTTGAAGCAAGGCAAGTCTCGTCCAACCGATTCAAGTGAAGCAAGGGACCTTGGCAATCAGCCAAATACGGATGAAAGTATTTTAAAATAACAACGTAACATAACAACGTGATGTCGAGGTCTTCGTTGCAACGAGTTCTCTGAACTTTACAGCCATCCTTAGTTTGCATTTGAACGACGTGAAAATTGTGCTGAAAAACAGTCAGTTATAACATTAATGCCAATATAAAGATCACAGAATACAATTAATGTTCTTATGACGTTTTCGTAAATACTATTGAATTTTAAAAAGGCCCTTACTTTCAGGTTGCAACACAGTTGGTGTGGAAAGAACTTTTTAGACCTTAAGAATACGTGGAATACCTAATAAAGCTTACCAGGGAGGGACGTCCTTACAAAGTACCTTTAAAGTTACTTGTCGCAATATGTATTTGGAGTCACAAAATTAAAAGGATTCTGAAGCGAGAATTTATAGTTTGAATAAATGAATAATTACATAAAGTTTGGATATTATTATATATGTACTATGGTAATATTCACTTATTAATTTTCCCTAGTTACCAAAGTCATTATAGCCTTCATAACAATAGCTGAATGGTCTACATAGGAAAACTGTGTAATCACAATTTCGACTAAAGTATATATCTACGTAAAGTGAAATATTCTAATGTCACGTAAAATATTTATTACCAATGATTTTTGAAAATAATTTCCATTACAATATTTGAGTAGTGGAAGTTGTATATTGGATTCGGACAAAATGCAGGCAGATTAGCATTCATCGCATATCTGTTTGACCAACGTAAAACCCAGTATTATTTGTTTTTATTTATTCACATGCCTTAGACTATTGTTTTATTTTTCTCTAAGCGTTCGTAGGGCGTGTCTTGCTCATTCGAAATTTAAATTGCGGAAAACCCTGGTCATTGGTTAGGCGTCTTATGACGCAAGCGCAGTACAGCATAACCAACATAACCAACTCTATCGTCAATATTCCTAGGAAGACATTTCGAGTTGCGCGACTGTTTATTTTAGTTGTCAATACGAGTTAGAGGTTACTTCGATACAGGATGGTTTCATCTGCAAAACTACGCTTTCCCGTGGTTTTCGGTTCCATGCTTATTGGTGTCTATGTGACATTTACTAACAGGTATATTTTTTATTTGTATTTCATTCCAATTGTGATTACTCTCGCTGAAATAAATAATTTACTATTACGATATTTCTTGCTTAGGAATTTTGTGTATATCACTCTTTAGTCGTATGATATTTTTTAATATTATTTTTGCGTACAAAATTATGTATTAAAATCGTTTCATATACGAATTTTTCATTATTTTATGAACTATAACTCTTAATGCTTCGAAAATGTTAATTTTTTGGTGACATCATTAGTGTTCCAGATACACTATTCATACGCAGCCGGCTATATTATTTTTACAATTTAATATTTAAGTGGAATTGTTTATGTCAAAGAACAACAGTTTAATTTGCATATTTACCTTTTATGATCGCTTTTGGAGAAACAACCTTTGCTGCAACTATAACGCCTGCACGGGCTCTGCTCCATGTAGTATATGTAAACAGTGAAATGAATTATTGCATGTATACACTAAGAAGCCTGAAAACTAACTTTATAGATACGAAACTTGAAAATCGTGAATTAATCAAATTTCATAGAAAAGTTTTACGCAAATGCCTACGGCATTTATCCACCAAGCTAACAATTCTTCGTATTGTAATTTCATAACGTATAAATCATCGAAAAAGGAATACGTAACCCATTCAATTCCAACTCAGAACGTCTATTCGTTGTCAAACTTATAGAACGGAATACTCTGAATACTTCTTCATTTTCCGGTTATTTCTTATAAAACTACTGTGAAGAATTATTAGATTGGTGGGAAAATGCATCTGGTGCGCTTGACTTCAACTTTTCTATAAAATTCATGGTTTGAAATAATTCATGACTTATACGCTATTTCGTTCAATTTGGTTTCTAAGCCGCTTATCGCATATTAAAATTAGTATATAACCAAAGTAATAAAGTAAATACGAACTGTATTCTAATATAAAAGTTTTTAAATTTAATAATTGAATAAGGACATGGTAAAATACAGCAAAAATTGTATAAATCAAGTTTACGGTTTGTTACAGACACTTTTTTTTACAAAACATAGAAGCAGAACGCGCTGCGTTATATCCGGATAATCCCGAAGCGCGAAGGCTTCTAGATGAAGTCAAAGAAGAAGCCAAGCTAGCAAGAAATAAATAATAATTAATATTAAAGCTTCACTTCAAATTTAGTAATTTTTATCATCTGTTCATTTTCGCCTATAAATATGCACTGAATAAACAAAATTCTGATAGCTATTGGAAGTTTCAATAGAGTTTTGAAAGACACCATATGAAATACATTGAAACGATTAAAAATATTTTTGAAACGTATAATAAAATTTCGTTAATATCTTCACTAGTAACTACATACTGATATTGATTAATCAAATGTAAACAGTACATAAGAAATATATTTTTCTCAATTTAAAGTAATGGTTATCTCCAAAAGCAGTACTATGGGCAAACAAGAAAGTTAACAAGTTTTCATTTTTTGTACAGCTGCAAAAGATGGAACTACCAAGCGAAAATTTCTTAGACATTTTTATTATGAAAAGCTATAAAATGATAAATGGACAATAAAATAACCTTCACGTAACCTACTATATTCAAACTGTCTATACCTTCAACCGAATATACTTTGTTGATCGTGCATCACGAATGCTAATTATTCGTCCCTGGGCAGAATTGTCAAGTAATTGATAGCGGAATAAATTTCTTATTTCGAGGCTAACCAATCTAATGCATTTGACATCATGAAATTTCCCCAAAACCATGGAATTTACATTGAGCGGATACATAACGTATTACATCACAATAAAATTTGCCTTTCATACAACAGAAAATGTATAATTCAGCATTGACCTAATTGAGCTCTTATTGACTTCCCATTTTGCATTAGAATTCAGAGCGCATGTATCTCATTCGAAAGACATTGCGCAATCAGTCGAAACTTGAATTCCCGTTCGATTAAAATTCCAAAAGAGATGTGGAAGCATGCGCTTCCTTTATACAAGAAGCCGTACAGTATATTGTACCGTATTCTTTATTTACAAAAAAATGTGTTGCTAAAATTGAATCGATACAGGATAGTAATGAAGCAATTAAGTGATTATATAACAGAATTATTCCCACAAACGAACACATGGAGTCCAAAATTAAAATTGGTGAGAAAGCATTGCACACTGACTATGTGAACTTTATTGGGTTAATTAATAATCGCAATGCAATTTTTTTCCAATGGAACGCTTTCCAATTCCTTTTTGAGTATTGACATGACAATTGAAAACTTTTGTTTCGCGCAACGCACAACACGTGCTCGCATTCATGAAATGTGCATGACATACGGGAATATTAATTCCGTATCGATCTTTATTCGACAATTTTCAAATCATCATAAACCAATAACAATCTACGAGAAGTACGTGAAATTATTCTCGAGAACCTGTATTTTGATTCTTCTCTTCCTAGATCGTAAGTTGACAAAAAACTGCTATTTCGTTGCTCAAACTATTCTGTAAGAGTTTTTAAATCTTTCTTGATTAACTATAGAAATATTAGCTGTATCATAAATTTGCAGACTGAAATCAAGTGATAAATGTACGGTTTTTTCTTTCATGGTTAGGACCATGTCAATTAAATAAATTTGCCCACACATTCTACCATGTTAATCACGATCCTTTTATTACGAAAGAAATAACTTACTTATTATGAAAGAAATTCAATAGAAAACATATCTATTATTATTAGCTAGTACGCCGAATGGATATTGCACTTTCTAAAGATTCTCTTAAAATAACGAACTTCTTTTTCTCTTATATTTATTAAATTAGCGAGCACGCCCATGTCTTTAAAAAAATGCATCCTAAGACAGGAAGGCAGTATCAGTTTGTATATTTGCAATCCTCGAGAACTTGCTTCTGCTCCAATGGAATCTTGCTGTTATGATGCCGAGATGGATTATCACTATTGCTGTCCAGTCAACGAATTACGACATATGTATATTTTGAAATTACATTCTGATAAAAAGAAACTGAAGTACTTTCAAATTGGTTAATATTAAATTTCATTAGGTCCCACACGACTAGAGTCACGGGCAGTATAACGGCAGCTGTGATATTGCTTATATGCATAGCACTATTTTGCATATTCTCTTCGAGATGTCCCTTGAGAAAAGTGTTTTTGAATCGACGTTCACGAGGCGCTGGTAAATTTCTATATATTTTTTTCTTACACGACAAATTTTACGTACTCCTTGTTTGATTATTAATTTATTGACTTACTGTCACGTGCACCTTAAAACAAATAATTTGTATTTCTGATATTTTTTTTGTAGATAATATCTTCTGCTCAAATCATGACTTTTGCTATTGATATATTATTATAAGAACTTGATATATTACTTTCTATCTTGAATTTATGTAGCAGAACGAATGAGAGCTGCAGAAGAAACACCTGGAGACTAGAATAAATAACAAGATGACGCTAGTAATCAGTTTATAATTTATAGGTAACAGCGGGTGGAAAGAGAATATGCTATGAATGTAAAGTAAAAAGTTATTGACCATTTATTAACCTTCTTAAATACAAGACCAATTATTAGGTAGAGAAACTTTATGCTCTTCATTAGTTTGGAATGCCAATTCTGTAAACAAAAAAAAATGAATTTACTTAGGTTGCTTTCATTATAAAAGTTTACGAGAATGAGAAACGTGTAATTCAGATAGAGCTAATTTCTTAATCATTCATGAAAGATTCAGTTCATAATTTCATCAGACGTATTATTGATTTGTATGTAATAAATTGCAAGTAAATCGTCATCAATGAACAGCACAAAAATAACAAATAAAAATAATATGTACTTACCATGTAAAAATTTTCATCTGCTCAGATTGGTATAAATGAGAATTCTGAAACAAATAATCACGAAAAGTGTAAATCACTTCGTTGATTTATCCTTAAAATGATGTCATTTTATAATAAGTTTCTCAGTGGTAGTGACGAGTGTATACACATCATAAATTTTTTTCAAACACAGAATTATCCATCATTGGAAGAATTGTAATATTATTTTGTTAAGTTAAAACAATACATTATTACTAATAGGTTATTAGTTACAATGGATTTACATACTTGATATGAACGTCGATTCAATTCAATCTTAATCACCACCACCAATTCCACCAATTCAACCACCTGAAATAGATTGAAAATATTTAAAAAATAGAAATAAATATAACATGCATTTAAAATTTTTTTTAGTAATTGTTAATCAGATAGGGGCGAAAGAATTCCCTGAATACATCAATGAACTTCAGTTGAACTATGAAATCATCATGTGCGTGATATTATTTAACCGATTCATATTCATATAATTAACATATTTACCTTTAATAAATGTATTTCTTGGGACAGCAGTTGAAATTGGACATCACCCTGATTGATGATAAACATGTCAGAATTCTGCAATGCATAAAAATTTGTGTATGAAACGTAACATGCAATTGCAACATATCTATCTTAATAAATTATAAGAGTAATCAGATAGGGGCGAAAGATTCCCAGTAGTGCATCAAATTAATTCAGTTGAACTATGAAATCATCATGTACTCAATACTGAATTAACAAAGTATATTATCAAATGAAAGTATATGTACCTTTGTTATATCTTTATATGGTAATGGATTATTTTGCCTTCACAACTATTGACAAAGCTTTTGGAATTCTGAAATTTTAAAAATCACATTTGTAAAATATGCTGATATCTAAGACAAATGGCATAAACTAACAATAAAACAATCAGATAGGAGCGAAAGAATTTTGAGTGCATCAAATTTGTTCAGTTGAACTATGAAAACATCACAGAGTTACAATCATTAAAGGTAAACAAAATATATTAATAAGTGAAAGTGTTTGTACTTTCAATATGCTTTTTGATGTGGTAATGGAATGCTTCCCTTTCATGACTTTCAGTCATTATTCCAAATTTCTGAAACTCTAAAAATGGCTTACAATATGCCATACTAGTTAAAATGACGGGTTATTAAAAAAAAAAAAAAAAAAAAAAAAAAAAAAAAAAAAAAAAAAAAAAAAAAAAAAAAAAAAAAAAAATCAGATAGAACCAAAAGAATCCCACTAATGCATTAGAACAAACCAGCTGAACTATGAAATCGTCATATAATTACAATTGTAATATTAAACAGCATATATACCTCCAATATGCATTTTGAGATGGTGATAGGATGACCAAACCCTCATTACTGCAGGCTGATGTTTTCAGTTTCTGTAATTTTAAAACACACACTTGTAATACATGCTATAACATTTCGCGTAAATACTTCATAACTTATGATAAAAAAGTCAGATAGGAGCGAAAGATTTTTGCATCAAAGTGAATCAGTTGAACTATGAAATCATCATACAACTCCTATGTCGTTATTAATATAATAGACAAATTTATAAATTATGGCTTACCAGGAAAAAGCTATCATGTGTTCAAGACTTTTTAAACTTAGCTTGTACAAAGATTCGAGGTACATCAATACTTTCTTTCAAGTTTACAGTTCGTCTCTCAACATACAAACATGATATTGTTTCAAATCCTGCAGACTGAAACATATTTTGTACTTCATCCACTGAGAAATAATAAGTCCTGAAACAAGATAATATATATTTCGTAGCACAATTTGTTCAAATTTTTTCTCATAATAATCATGTAATATGAAGATCAGATAGGGGCGAAAGATTCCCATTAGTACATCAATGAATTCAGTTGAACTATGAAATCATCATATCAATTAAAGAAAAATATGGTAATCATTACAGAAAACTAAAATAACACTAAATCCAAATAACAAGGTTTTAAAGATTATCTCACCTTGTCCCATCTTGACGCATATAGAAATTTTCAGCAATCTTGTGTCCTGGCTTAAACCTTAATTGTGCCATGTCATACAGCCCATAATCTCGGAACAAAACAACCCCATCAGTATGTAATACTGTATACAAATTCTTAATTACTCTGTAAAATACAATTAAGCTATATTTTTTTACAAATAACCTACAGTGAAAAACATCTGCAATCATGATTGACTACCTTTCAAATTTCTCTGGATGTATAGCTGACATTACAAAGACCAATGTTACTACATTTACAGGAATATGAATTTCAGAGAAACAATTCTCTATGGTCACATCTGTTTGAAAAGCTATTATTTTCTCAGGGTTATAAAGCTTATGACTCTGAAATGAAGCAAAAACTTGTTAGGTTAGATTAGATTATACCCAAAGCCATTATTCGTAGTACACAAAGCATGTTACTCACTTTAACAAAATCTATGGCTCGTGGAGAAAAATCACAGGCATATATCTGTTTAATTTTAAGACCATCCTCGAGCAAGGGATAAACTAAATTTCCAACGCCACATCCAACTTCTAATAGAACGCCATGCTCTTTTTCCAAATCTAAAAGTTCTTCGAATTCGCGCGTGGTCCAATGTCTATCTTTGAAGAATCTCGTGTCGTTTCGCTTATAAAATAAATCCCAATATTTCTTTGCATTTTTTTCAAGTTGCATCGCGCTAAATTCCGGAACTAAACGTGAATTTTGAGCCAACATCTTGTCGATTTCTTCTCGGGTAAGACGCTTGGCCACGTGGCCGCGATATAAATTAGTTTCTGTTTTCGATTCCTCCATCTCTCTAAACTCATTTCACTAGCACGGTAAAATTATAAAATACTAATTCCCATTTAACTTTTTGTTTAGTTAATTAAAAAATAGGAATATAATTGAAATTGTCTTATTTAGAGGATAGTAACAGATGAAAGTTCACACCACCGCTTACCCCGAAGATCAAGAAGAAAATGAACGAATAGAAATCTGAAATCCCAATAGAAGCACATTGAAGTTCCTAGTATAGTTCCCACGCCTCAACAGGTTCGCCAACCTTCAAGCAGAAGAAATCCCAACCGAATTTCAAATTCAAATAATCCTCAGTCGGTAACATAAGAACTATAGAATTAGAACAGAACTTAACATTAAGTTAGATAAAAATATATTTACAATCATAAATATTTAACACTAAGTAATTACATAATTGAACCTTTAAAAGGATAGAGAAGATTAATAAGAAATATCACATATGCAAATTATTTTTTAAGATTATTACATATTATATCAATTAACAATAAGATTATAAGTATTATAATTATTCCTCCTCTTTGCAGTGAAATGTTTTCGTTTCCATGCAAAAGTAAAATGTAAATCATTTTAATAATTTTCATTTCATTCACGATTGTAAAGAATTCAAATTCAATCAGTAAAACTCAATTAAAATGGCAGAGTCTATCACATGCCATTAGTTGGTTACAATGATATCAGTTTAAGATCCATATTGATTACGAATATGAATGTGTACAAGGGCGATCAACATTCGGGACATGTACGAAAAAATATTTTCCATTCGTATATAGCGCGAGCATATAGTGACATACTGCTTAAATGGGTTAACCGTGACTGAAATTTAATTAGTGAGATTGTAATTGACCAGCAACACATACAAACCATTTAAGCGAATCACCTCGAACATTTCATTTACTCTGCGACAAGCATTTTGTTGAACCATATCTTTCGTCATACTGTTCCAATTATATGAATAAACCAAAGTAACCAGACATATTAATTCTCCTCTGAAAAAGTTCAACAAAATTTTTTAAATTCCATAACAAGCTTTTGATTTTTTGTTAATTTGCGCTAATACCTTTTTGCTTCGGGACCAAGTTTTTACTCGCTTAAATTCTTTGTCTTTTTCAATCCTTTCAACTAATAACAATATTACAAATCTAATATCAAAAAGCAGATTGGCTGATGCGAATCAAGCTTAAGTGGATCTCACACAGAAACGCCCGGCGTTCACATCAACAAAGCGCAACCGATAGCGAAGATGGCTCGGTGTGGATTGTCGAAGTATGCTAAAAACATACCGTTCCTCGTGAGCATTCCAAGAGGGAATTCTGTAAGCCAGTTGTACGAACACGCCGAGCCGATACGCGCACTTTCAAGTTACAAAACCGTGCCGTCAAGAGGCGTCGCAACGCTCTCTGGCTCGGCAGCTCGTTTCCTCGTTGATTTTCGTGCGCACACATTCGTGTATAGACATATCTTTAAAAATTCCTTTAAAGTTTCACTCGAAACCATAGCAAACACGCGATTTGCGGTATAAGTTTTATAAAAAAAGGCGAATTATTAATTTTCAACGATACCGCAGCTTATTAGATTTCACGTAAGTAAATGATATATAAATAAAAACGCTAACTATACGTAGTTATAAATTGTTTTTCTTAAAATTTAACTAAAGTTCGTGACTAGTTTCATTCCCCAGTGTGATATCAAATTTTCATAGTATACTTAACGCGCCTAGCAAATTTAAAAGAACGAATAAATACTGTGTTAATCGAGGTAAATCAATGGAATCTACTGCGGCGTCAACCAATCTTATTGGAATTACATTATTTCGCTGCTGACACAGCGATCCATCAAATTCGTAAAAACAGATATATTTTACAAATACACCCGGCTGGTATTTGCATTCGCGAGAATGGAAACATCGTGTTTCATTCCGCACTGCGTTCAACTCGTAGATCCGTTGTGTGGTGATGTCATTAAAATTTCAATAAATTCTAAGCGAAAGTGCAAAAATTTACATTCCAGTTCGTGCCAATTCGCAAGTTCCTCGTTTGTCATTTAATTTCTATGCTCTCAATATTATTCTTTATGTTAATTGTAGACATAGCACTTTCATATATAAATGAACTTTTCCTCTTATCGGTGAATTACTCTCACAACTTTTAAACCAGCAAGTCACCAATTTAATCCACACACAATACCGAAGGCCATTATTTGTCGATGACTTCGAAGCGGAAGCGAGCAATCGATCTCATCGAAAGCGACACGGTTCAGTTGTGACAATAATCGAAACTCTCGCAAAGGGAAACATTCTCTCCCCCAAACAATATTCACTATTCGGGCAAAGATAGCGACGTTAACGAGGTCATTCCACGATAGAGCAGAATAATAAAAAAAACTGTCCATTTTTATACTTGTCTCATCTTTGTTTCATCTGGCACTTGGCTCTACAGAGCCAATAGGATCAGGAAGAAGATCTTTGTTTCATTGTACGCCTATAATGTTCTTTCAAAATTTCTATGAATACAAAATTATAAAAATATCGCACAGAAGATTTTTTTAGAAATTGTCGATGACCTTTTGACAGGAATATTTCATAAAGATACAGCATCCTTACTGGTACATCGACACCTCAATTTTCGAATCACGTAATCTTAAAAAAAAAGTACTAGCGCCTCAAGCTTTTTAGATGCGAAAATATTATACAATACAAATATATGGATATACATATGAAAGTTGACCATATATGTTACACCACGACGTGCAAGAACTATACTACGTGAAGGATCGATGGAGGAATAGCATGGAGAAAATACTAGACATGTGACGCAAAAGTGAAGCGTATAAAGTAGGAGCCGCTTATCGCACAGTAAGTCTCCTGGAAGTTACTAGGCTGACAGGGAAAAATTCAAAACAGCCATTTGGTTACAGCTAGCCGTCGCGTCATCGTATAGTTATGTAAATCTGAATTTACACACCTGAATCGGCACTATTTACCTTTTACCTTACGGTCACTTGCGGTCAGCTCATGATACCGTTGCTTCTTGGCAGGGTCTGGGTAACCTTGTGGAAACGTAACTAGTATGTATGTACATATATATATGTATATGTACAGCCCACATAAGATTCTAATACTAATGCTGTTGTTAAATGAACAAAACAGAATCCATTTAAAACGAAACAGTTCCGTTAAGGCGGCACTTATTCCCCAAGAAAAGTATTACGTAAGGAACGTCATATGGTGATTTTTTATTACTTATGGAATCGAGTAAAAACTAGCGTTCTTCGTACCTACGTTAATCAAACAGCACCGGACAATATAGTCAGCGGAAAAATGATTGTCGAATTTTAAGGCCGTTACTATATGGCACAACTTAATTCGTATGTCCTCGATTTGTCTGTACAAAATGAAAGAGAGATATTACACTCATAGATATAACGGTACTGGATGTCCTAAGTATTTGAGTTAACGCGAATAGACTTTATGTCTAGAGCGAGTAATAACTCCCACCGAGAATATCAAGAGGAATTAGTTCATCATTATTTTTTGTGATATTAATGTCAGGGACAAACCGGTATTTCTGTATGCTTGACGCATTCCATCGCCCGCAGTGAGGACACGCCTTACGGCTAGAGACGGTCTAACAATTAATGACGAAGACATTGAGTCTCGTCAGAAAACTAAAGAATGGAATTGTTGGAACGGAGAAGAACGACATCCACTAAGGCTTTCAGTCTCATTAAGTTTTATACTCGTTTGCAATAACAATTCTACAGCGCTGAAAAAGCTTCTCTTCTACCGAGCGTCCTCTTGAAAGACACTTTTTTTGACTTTTATTTTAATATTATTTCGAATCTCGAATTGAATCGAACGGAACACTTGTCCTTCAATTTGTAACTAATTTAAGTTCCCGCACGTCTACACCTGCTGGTCAATTTGGTTTCTTTCGAAGGCTGCATTCCAGAGAAAGTTGCCTACGGTCATAAAGTATAGTGCAGCTATTATGTATGGTGCGCTTGAGTCTAATGGGAATACACGTGTCTTGGTACAAACTATGTATTATGTATGTACTTGGGAACATGATGTGATGTACATATATACATATGTAGAATAGCTGTAGGTACACGCAGCATGGACTTATGGAATTATGACTTCAGTGGATGTGTTAATTTCCATAGCGTGATTCGATGCTAAATTACGAAAGTATCGCTAATTACATGGTCAGCTTCAACATCGATCCTCTATAATCTGCTATGCTAGCTTCTAGAAAATCGTAAATTTTGCATGAAATTGAATTCCTATTCTATGAGGAATTGTATACATTCGTGCGATTCGATAATGAGTAATTTTTTCATTTTAAATTAAAGCTTACATTAATAGGTTATTAAAATCGTATGTTGCAAAAATATTTAATTCTTTATACGGATATGACTAATTTAAAATTAATAAGATAAGAGGAAGAAAGCACGGGAAATTCATTGCGCCGATGACTTATACATCGGGTAATTGGTAATAAGATCGATCAGTCTGTGAGAACAGTGACTTTCGAAAGTGAAAGTTAAAAATATGTAAAAGGTGCGAACTGTCTTAAAAATGAAACGGAAACGGTCTGATAATATAACAAATATATAAATATGTATATATCTGGTAAAAAGATTTTTTTTTAAATAGTCAAATCTTGAACAAAGATCTCAAAATTCCCACAACAATTATCTCTAACAACCTTGATCATTGATATTGCAGGTTAAAAGAACACAAATATAATTACGAAAATGAAAAATTCGTCGACATATCTCAACAATAGAAATGGTCTCGAAACAGTTTCTAAGGCTCACACGAAATATTGTCGGGTGGTTCTAGAAAATTAAAAAAAAATTGCAAGCAGCGACCTTGATGTCTTGAATTCTTAAAAAAAGAGAGAGTAATGTCGCATCAATTAGGAGCAATTTCTCCCAAGAAAGAGTATACCTACTTGATTTGCTTCGGTACAAAGTAGCCATATACGTACACGAAGAAAACCGGCTCAGTTTCCAAGAGTAATAACTCTCCTGCCTCGAAGGCATCTGCCCCAAATTCAGTTACACAATTTAAAAATCGATCATGCTATCAAGGTCGTGGATTATATCAATATATGCAGGCAGCACTTTTCAGTAAATATCGAAGCGCGACTATTGAGCAGCCGCACCTCGCGAAACCAGCCTAGATATTTTAGAAAGGCAAGTGATTCCTTGTTTGTGCGCTGGCACACGCAAAAACTATAGCAACCGTTCACTTTTCACGAGAAAACGCACTCTACCTTTCCACGTATTTTCTTCCTGCCATCTTTTTCTTCGTTTCTTTTGTCCGTTTAAAAAGCAACGAGTAAATTCGTGCACGCATGCGCACTGCCGCAGTAAAAGTCACACTCTGCAACGCAAAGCTGTCATTAAGAGTTTCACAATAATTATACGCTCTTTCATGTTCACATCGTGCAAACGATCTGCTGATAATTAATAAAACACACACCTGAAGACGTTCGACTTTGTTCCCACAGTTTCTCAGAGATCCATGCACCAAGGATAACAATACCGTTGCGATGGACGCTGAAACTGGGGCCATATTGGCCCTGCAAATTCTGGCTCTGTGTTCAATCGTCGCAGCCCTCCTGGCTTACCTAATGCGACAATCTCGTAATGCCACAGAGGAATTCGAGATGCGCTGTAAGCGACACGTCCTGGTGACCAGCTGTGAAACTGGAGTGGGTCTACAGATCGCCCTGGCTCTTACCGAAGCAGGTTACAAGGTAATTGCAATTGTTGGAATTAAAAGGCTATTTCGCTCCGTCGACTGTTTAGCCGTTACCGTGTATCCTAGAATAATCATTTCCTTTGTATACTTCCCGAACGAGCATAGCAGAATGGAAAGCATATCAGGCTGGTGCATCGCATATTCATCGAATGCATTGGCCGGAGAGGGCGAGTAAAATTATTCCGTGAAATTAATTATATCAACTGTATTCGCCAGGTATTCGCCGGGTGGCGTGAACCCAATGGAAACTCAGCATCCATGAAAATACTACGAGCTCTGGAGCTTCGCAGAGAGATGGAAAAAGATCCTTCATGCCCTGCAGCCTGCGAAAAACCAGATGGACCTTCTCCGGGACCAATCGTACCAGTGGAGTTGGATCCCACACGGGAAGACAGTTTACACGCTTGTTTGGATGCAGTCAGAGCTAAGCTCCCAGCTGGAGACGATGGCAAGCTTGCTAATTCGATTTGGAATTACGTATTGATTGCGTATCCGTTCTGCACCAAATAGATAGCATTGGAAATCCGTCTTCATCCCGCATGTCATTCACGTACTCATGCACAGTCTGCATCAATGTCTCTTGTCAAACTAATCATGTTTTTAGCTGTACATTAATTATGTACAGCAGGGTATATATTTGTATACGTTGGAGTCGAACAAATTAGATGCATAATTGTAACGCGTTGGGAAATTACTAAATTAGTTGATGGTATTAGAGTTTGGCCGTCGATAGCAATCGATATTACTCTAATATTCACTTGTAAATGGAGATTTCGTATTAGATTGCAATGCGCACATGTTATATAATTATTGGCTGTGCGCGTTAAGTCACTTACTTTCCATAATGACACGTGTTACCATAATACCACATGCTTATCTGTATAAATCGTATGAAACGATAGTCATGATGGTATCTCAATGATGAATTATCCGATTGATAAAAGCACTGCAATTTCGGATTTATGATCAGACAATACATTCATCTACTTTAATTGCTTGTTTAATATATCTACTTACTAATGACACTCGACAGTACTGCTATTCGGTACATACATTTAGAACATATATGTTGACAGAGATTGATAAACGTTTAACCAGCATTTGTCATTATGTTTCTAAATATTGGTTTACTACGGACACGTAATTATACATCAAATTAGCAGTACCTGTGTCGAACGATGCTATATAATCAATGAAGAGGAACGCGGAGAAATTTTTTACGTGAAATTCATAGCATTAAAACATTCTATACAGATTTTAATTTTCAATATTGCCTTGGTGTTATGAAAGTGCAAGTATGTTTTAGGGAGACATGCAGAACAGGTCTGTTAATTATTTCATTTAATTTCAGGTCTTTGGGCTGTGATACATACTGGGGGATTGGCGTTACCTGGAGCCATTGAAAAGCAAACAAGTTCCGCGTGGGAATCAATGTTGCGACATAATCTGGTTGCTCCATTGCGTACAGCCAGAACATTCATACCACTTTTACGTGCCAAGAGAGGTACCTATTCCCATACGGCATTGTCTCGAGGTTATCGTCCTCCTAAATTCAAGAACAATACATGAGATACTATCGCATGCATACGCAATTGGACAAGGTGTCATTACTGAAGATAAAATTTGACCTTGTCGAAATAATTGTAGTATCATATATATGAGGACAATAGGGCATATGAAAACGAAAGGTCTTTGAGATTTGGTGTCTTTTTTTACGTGAGAGGTTATAGAAAAATAGCTGGTTTGGTTACTATCGATTATTTTGGGACTGGACATATTGAATAAAGGGATTAATTAATTTGATGAATTTACTGGTTAGGAATTTATTAATTAAATAGATCTTGTTTTTTATTTCATCAGGTCGTATAATTCTTTTGGGGGATGCCGAGACTAGTTATGCAACTAAAGCTGGAACGGGATTAGTCGCCTTTAGTGCTTCCCGCCGTGCAGTAGAGGGAGCCGCTGAAGCTTTAAGAAACGAATTGCTCGCTTCCGGTGTGGACGTTGTTCTTCTTAAGCCACCGCCAGTGAATCCACTTGTTCTTTATGCACCTCCTATTCTCAAGACGTAAGAATGGCCGATGATGTACTCAATGAATATTCTTTACAATTATGCTGTCGTCATTAATTAAATATGTATTTTTGCATTTTTTTACAGACCCGACATAGAAGCTGGCATAACGTCGAGCGAAGGAACATGGACAGCACCTCTACCAACCTACTCAATAAAAAATTCATTAATTCCTGCGATCACTACGCCATGTCCTTTTAATTGTTATAATATGGCGGTTAAGCCGAGGCTCTTTTGTCGATGAATATTGTGCTAAAAGGATGCTTTAAAAATTCCAAGAAGGAGACAAATCGTATTTTTTGTCTTGTCAATAACCGTTTGTAATATATGTGAGAAAACGTTCATCATACTAATTTTAATAGTAAGATAACAATTATCATAGGAACTCGCGCGAGCATAACTTTTAATGGTAACTTTAGAATTTCTTTGACATATCACTGACGATTTATGGATTAATTTATAATTAAAAATATAATTATTACTAATGTAATTGTGTACATAACCATGACCAGAATGATAAACTGGTACGTTCAATTGATTTATAAATCTTGTGGTTTTTCGCAAAATTACGACTGGAAGAATTTAACACGAGTACTTTTGAAGACGGTAAAAATACTTAAATTACTGTTTTTGTGTCTTCCTTTGTGTTATCGGTAGGTGGATATGAGAAATTTAATTAAATAAATGTACTGAAAACGAGAATAAAGAATATCTTAAAACATTATTTCGCGAGGTCTTATTCCGATAATCTTAATCGATGAAATCGTATACTGATGTACTGCGTATGTGTCAAGTGATATCCAGTGATTTCCCCCGGACATAAAATTTCCGTAAAAAGACCCCTCGTAAAAATCTGTGGGTCGTGAATAAATCCCGAAAAAGCTCGCAAATGGATTTTGATTTCACTTGAAAATTCCAGTAAGGGGAACCCCCTCGTTACTAGAGGAATGAGATGTTTACGGAGGGAGAGGAATCGTCCTTAGATTCGTAAAATCGTCCTGGAAATTGAATAAAAGACGTTTTTAGAGAGACGAATCCCACCTTAGAAAAGGTGGCAAGATGATCATTGCTACCAGAAGAATAATGAAATTAAGACACAATTCTAATCATTCTAATAATTAAAATCTATCAAATGTAGTTTATCTTCTTAAAGTCTTCGAACAATAAAATACAAATAGTAACTCAAACTGATAACATTGTATATTTTAAAATAAGAAATGAACATCCCAACTGCACAACAATTACTAGTACAAGGAATTCTGATTCAGCAAAATTGTAGTTCAGTTGCCGTTTAATAGGATGAAGTTTCAAAGAGCAATTTGTGCGGAATCACCCCCACGAATTACGTCTAAATTGATAACAATTTCTGACAACTGAGTTATTAGTACAATCAATCGTCTCTGCTCTTTGCCCGTTCTGTTGTCAGCGTTATCTATTAAAATTGATATAAAACATTATAACATTAACATGTATCGTCGAGTAACTCAAATAGTATATTGTGCATCGAGGGCATAAAGGAGATCATTTTGACGAGTGTGAAATCACACGAGTCAACATACATATATCCTTTTCCCGTTGATGCACATGATATATTTTGATCGGCTTCATTTGAAAACGCGACGTCCAGGTTAGTCCCGATAAAAAAAGTTTACTTCGCGAATTTCGGAGTAAAAAGAATTTTTAAGCCCGCTATAGCAGGAGGAAATTACCGGACTGCAATTAGCCATTTTACTCTGGCTAGAGAGGCACGAAAAGGAGCGTTTTCAAGGGGGGTCAGATTAAAAGATATTTATTCTATTTTGGAAATATAAAATTTGAATAGGGTGATCAATGATCATACACGTGCTGATAAATGTATCGACACGACAAAAGAAGTACAGAATGAGCAGGATTGGCATTTTTAGTACTTTCTCTTATTACATTTACATATGCCGAGAAAGTATAGGAAAATTATTGTGCAACGTTGTTGACTATGAGATTATGTCATTGTTGGCGGTAGTAGAAGCCGAGTTTTTTCTTATTGTCTATTGATTGCTTAATGAGTAATAATCTTGCAAATCGTTAAATATGTACAGGCGCACCGATTTTTATAAGGAAAAAAGGCTCTGCAGTATCCGTTCGTAAGAAAATGAAATAATTTGAGCTATGAATTTCATCTTGCGAAAATGTAAGCATAGTATTGTAAAATTGTACACGATAACGAAAAAAAAAAAAACAGAGGAAAGAAATATACAGGTCTATGAGTCTTTTAAGAAAAAGGCCAAAAATCATCTGCAAACCACGAAAAAAATTTTTTGCAGTGACCAGAGCAACCTAAAAAATGTTAATCTTTTATCGAATAGAAAACTTTTTCTTCGACTTCGGCCACTCGATAGGGTCTCGATAAGTATATACAAGAATCCATATTTTTTTCCCTAAAAAGTTTTTTATCGATGTTTACATAATACTCTGACAGAAGAAAAGGACGCGAATACATACTTGGGAAAAAATTTACTGTCATCCGTAATTTCGCTATAAGGAGATGAAGAAAAATTCCTTCAGTCCCGTACAAAGAGTAACATACATTTTATCAGTCCATAGAGCATTAGTTTTTTATCAATGCACGGTTTACTAAACAGTGAGATCTGTAGAATATTGGTACACCTTAATTTTCGTATGCAATATTTTATAAGTATCTCACCCAATTCGCGTAATAGCGAAATGCAGTGTTTCTAGTTAACTAATAGTTTACGATATTTTTACCACTAAATTATTCTTCTTTGTCAATCAAGATGGAAAAGAAATACTCGCAAGAAATCATCGAGGTGATCTCAATTCAAGCTTTGCGTCAAAGTAATAGTGGCGGAAGGCAAGCCATCAACTCGATACCAGCCTGTGACTGGCGATATCGCAGTCAAGCCGTAACTCTGCATTTCTGCAGAACTAAAGTCATTATACAACTAGCACAGCACCAGGACCACCTGTTACTATAAGCTACGAAATCGGTTGGCAGATAATTGGAATAATGACAGAAGGTAAAGAATGTTACTAATACATTGCATAAAGCAGGGTACAGTTTGGAGTAAGGGGTAAAACGTTCGTATAAAACTACCTAGTTACGTCTGGGATAGCATCAGTCTTCAAGTTGCATACCCAAAGATAGAAGCCATGGCCATGAGCAAGGTACCTACGCGAAAGAGAGAGAATTTCGCCATTTTAATCTAAAACAAGATTATCTCATTAAACGCAAATCAAGTTCGCATTAAAAACAAATGGAGCCGTCGTGGTTGCGACCATAATATATAATTTAAGTATCAACTTGTTTGATCTCGCTTCAAGTGCTCGTAATCAAAGTCAATTCTCAAAATGAAGTTCGCCGTCTTCTTGAACACATTCGGCGTCGCGATGCCTGAAAAGATTCGGTCGAATATCACTCCTTTCATGCTATTCAAACTTTTTCACCTTTGTGTCACTCCAATTCGCGGTCAAGATACAGAATATTATTCAGCATTTAGATTGGCATTGTGGATGCCATAGAAAAGCTGGTAATCAAGATGGGCAAGTAACCCGTGTCCTAATAATATCTACGACGAGTTCAAAAGGTTACCTCCTTTGATAGATGATATCAGCCACAAGCCCTGTGATATCCTCTTTTACAATAGGCTAGGATATATTTGTCAGAGCCCCTATCGTTTTTATATCTTGACGCAGAATCATACCTCTGAACTTTAATGAAAGGATCCCTAGGAGACGGATTGATCACATACATTTCTATAAATAGTACCAACCCATCCTATTAATATACGTCTATAATGAAGTCTTGAACTATGCAGGCAGTGATCGTCTGCGCCGTTCTACTAGGGGTTGGAGTCTTCGGATTCCCGGATGGACACCATCACGGAGGTATAACTGACCTTCTGAATGCTGCATTTACATATTTGCAAGTAACTTGACTTTTTATTTTTTTTATTTTTTTTTTCAATTTTTTCCAGGTGGCGGTGGCGGTGGTGGTGGTGGCGGCGGTGGTGGCGGTGGCCATGGACATGGCCATGCTCATTCTTTCCAGCACTACCATGGACCAGTAGAAGGACATGGAGTAGAAGTCACATGGAAGGATAAGCATGGGCACCATCATCACGACTTCAAGGCACATCCTAAATACGAATTCGCTTACGGAGTAGAGGATCATCACACCAAGGACTTTCATGGACAAAAAGAGCACCGTGACGGTAATGAACTATCAATAGAACCATAATAATCATAATTATACAGATACACCTATTTCCCCATTTACCCAATTGTATACAACTTGGTATATGAACTGTGAATACTGAATAACAGGCAAGGACGTTGCCGGCGAGTACCACATTCATGAACCCGGCGGTAACGTGAGGACTGTCAAGTACCATGCCGATCATCATGGTGGATTCCATGCTGTCGTTCATAATTCCGGTGGAAACGACCATTCCGGAGGAACTTATGGCGGTCATGGACACGGACATCATTAAGCTTCCCATTGCCATTCATCTCCACGCAATCATCCTCCGGAAGATCGATCTCTAGCGACTTGGACGTCGTATCCTGATACAAAAAAAAATGCGATCAATACGTTGCTAGGAGTCGTCGTTGTTTGCGGACCTGACACTTTGCACTAAAGACCGTTTCGTTTTCTGTTATATTTGTATGTTATCTAGATTTATAGAATTGACGACATACTATTTGGAATTGCTCTGATATATAATAAAGACATGAATATACATTATACGTTATCTTGTACCTTTTAATCAGATCGGAAATCTTAAAGCAGCACGGACCTTTCTATGCTACTAAAATGCAAGATAATTATCATAAATAGACACTGGCGATTGATACCATCTTTCATTAATTGTCTAACTGTAATTTTCTCATTATAGTCACTCCTTGTTTTGGATCTTAAGGCTATAGTAGAAAAGCATGAAAAAATACTCTTTATTCTTTATTAGATCAAGACTATCAGAATACATCGAGCTTCGTCAATCATGATAACCTGACAAACCATTAATTAAACCCTCTTTCAAGATCGGGTGTTACACATAAGATCAGTTCCTCTTAGATTCACTACGACGTCCACGTCTATGGAATCAATGATACGTTGAAAAAAATACTATACAAATACGAAATAAAAGGATAAAAGAGTATTCTATACCGTACCTTTTTGGTAACATGAAAACGATCAAATCGCCAGATAAGAAAAGCCCAATCAATTGTCATAATTAATCGTACACGATGATTAATGTTGTAATTCATCATATTAGGCGACAGGAATTATTTTCTCAAGTTTTTCTATTATATTAGATAAGAGATAATATTATCTCTAATTGCAGAAGCAGTAATAAAATATTGGGAGAACCTGGTTTACCTCGGGGCACGTTCGCATGCTGTTGCATTTTCCGTAATTGTTGTTGCAATAGCAATTACTTTTACGGGCACAGATTTTTCTAATTCGAAGAGCACTAAATATTAACAAGATTTACTGTCTATCTACATGCTCACGATTTTTCCTATACGCGGAGAAACACGAATGATAAAAACTTCTATACTTACAGTGCAAATCACTAAACATAACCGAAATAAGTAACAGGAGAGGCGTGATTATTAAATTGAATTCAGTATAATGAAAGATTGCTACAATAATCAAATAAATTTCATCGTGCCATTAAAATGTTTCATTATCTGTCTTTTAGTATTGTGCAGATAGCGGATACATATTTACTTATTGTATACCAAAGATTACATGTCAGAATGTACTTTAATACTATTTGATGACATTTAACCGATACCTTTTTTTCGCTTAGCACTTATAGGAATTGAAAATTTTTTAACAGTTTAGAACATCTGTAGCTAGTACAATCATACTGGCAATATGTCCTATTAACAATAGTATATAACTTAAAGGGTAGTATAGTGATAAATTTTAAGCACATTGGAATATCTTTTAGTTTCCCTCAACAATTATTGTGCTTATTGAACCTTCTTGCCTCCATATTATTATTTTTTTTCTTAACATTAAAGACCCACCATTTTTCTTCGTATCATATTCAACCCTAATTGGTTCAACGGTTTACCCAGGCATTTCAATACATGCATAGTACATACAATTTTAGTATATTTGTACATGTGTTATTTTGAATCCAAAAACGCTAGTTATCTGCATGTGTTCCTTTGGCATCTACATGTATCTAGAACTTAATTTCTCATGTAAACTTCCATCGATTATGAAGAATTTTTGATACAGAACTTTGATACGAATTTTTCGGATTTTGCTCATGGGCCGTTTTGAGAGGGGAAGTCTGTAAATTTTGTAAACGTTGCTGTTTCATCTACATCCAGAACTTTATATGTTTTATAAATCTTAGTTTGATCGGTTTGAACCGAAACGAAAAGTTTGTTTCAAATTTTGTTCAAAATAATTTGCGTATACATACATACATACATATACACATAC
>NW_014332773.1:568307-574217 GCF_000341935.2 Cephus cinctus
TACCTTGAATTTTTTGCAATCGAACATATAATTTTTTTACGCCTGTCTGTTAGAGGATTTCAAGACGAATCCGGCACATGTAAGGACATGACATTTTTTTCATCTGTTTCGAAAGAAAATTAAAAAACTTTGCAACTTTACGCAACCAATGTTGTTGACAAGTCAAAATTTACGAATCTTAATTGTAGCGATGTTCAAAATGGTGTCCACGAGCTGCAATGCACTCGCGTAGACGGTGAACAAAAGATTGTTTTTCATTCTTTATGGCCTCTCCTCTACACTGATGGCGACTGAAGACGACAGAATGGATGCGTATAACGACGTAACTGTGAATCTCCTTGTGATAAGGAGTATTTAGTTTTTTAATTTTCTTTCGAACCGGATGAGAAAAATGTCATGTCCTTACGTGTGCAGAATTCGTCTTGAAATCCTCTAACAGACAGTCGTAAAAAAATTATATGTTCAGTTGCTAAAAATTCAAGGTAACCTTGAAAAAACATTTTGAAAAAAGAGTTGACCAGTAATTTTTCACTATCACGTTAAAGCTCTCTTAAAACCATGCAAAAACTGATAAAAACATTTTCGATCGGACTGCTAATAACAAAGTAATCTCTACTGATCACGATTCGTGGTTCACCCTGTATAATATTGACTTACATACATAAGAGCAAAGTAATATGAAATGACCATAAAAAAGAAACGTCTTACAGAATATGTGTAGAATATTCATGAATTGCAGAAAATCATTTAGAGCAGTACAAGTACGCTCTACTAAGTTCATTATGTACGACCAATTCCTCATTAAATAATCCAGCTGAATATTCTTTACCAGGAATATAACGGATTCACGTTTACAGATCTACGGGAGAAGAATAATGATTTCACTGAAAAAAAAAAAAAAAATTCTTTAACTGAATCTACTTTTAGAAGCATGAAGCAACATTAACTATGAACAATTAAAACAATTCTCCGGTCTACACGGTCTGTCTGGTTTACAATTTTGTTTGATAAACCCCCCCACTCATATAATAAATCTATCAGTATTCAAGTATTTCAACATAGTACCTATGTCTTTATGTATATTATGTATACCGTGCATCCATAAATATGGGATTGATTGTGTACATGTTTGTCCATGTACATAGTACACACATGGGTTTGTCAATAAGAGAACAGTTCTGATGCTGTCCCAACATACCCCAATACAATATCAAGACACATAACTGGACCTCAATATCGATCGTCATCTCTATCGTGTCCGTTATCTCCATGGAAAACATAAATTGAATTTTGGATAGTGATACTAGAGGCCTGCTGACCGAGAAGTCCTTTATTTTATTTTATTCAGATAGCCATTTGCAATTCGGCGAAGGGTCTGCAGATTTACGCAGAATTCCCTAGAATATAAATGAGAAACATTACATTACTGAGATTAGGTCGAAAGGATAAAAAGAGAATCAACAAATCTTTTTGGGCTCAATAGCTTCCTTGTGTAGATATTAATTCAACTCACGCGCGTCAAATAATTTTGTTCATTCCATAAATATCGTATTAGGACGATAAACGCTTGCCCAACGATTAAAGCCAATCGAATGTATTATTTAACCGACACTTTCGTTATTCTTCTGGAACATTATGGAACATCATTTTCTTTTAAAATTCTTGACACAACGTAACTAAACTGTACAAATTTTACTCTCAAATAGATATATGTATAAGGTACTATGCGATATTTAATTACTCAACCCATTGTGAATTTGGCTTGTTTTATCTGAGTATTTACAGTCATAAAGACCTTTGGAGCAACAAGAAGGTCGAGAAAATCCCTCTTTGGGTCGAGAGCAACATTAAATTAAACTAATATAATTAACAGTACTCGCTTTGAAGTGCCAACAAGGGTATTGCTTTTGTAAGTGCTTAAGTAACGTTTAAGGTGGTGCCATACTTTCGTCTTTGTTAGACAGGTTTACATATACATATACATATATATATATATATATATATACACTACGTAGATATTGCGTTCATAGAGAGTATATATTTTTACTAACGTACGTTAAAAGGTGAACGTGGAACGAATTCCTAATTCCTGATACCATTATATCAATATGTGAAATTTCATGGGTCTTGATAGGCGAATATTTTGTATTTGGAAAGTGGTAGCTATAATAGCTATGAGGAAAAACAAATAAAATAAATATAGTATTTTATACTTACAAGTTGCTGGACTTCGTTTATCTACAATATTATGTAATACCTACAATATACCTATACCTACGACTAGGTCTAGATCGCTGGACGTAGTAGACGAAACGATGTACAAAAGAAAACAATTATAAGAACCTCACTATATTCTAACATCTTTAATAAAGGATGTTACTCTATAACATATATTGCCAGTGTTGTATATTATATTATATTATATTTTATTATATTACATTATATTATATTATATTATATTATATTATATTATACTATGCTACTCGTTCTTCCTAGTGGCAGTGTGATGAATTAAATCATAGACACCCCGGGAGCAGTAAGAAACGACCAGTCCCGAAAGCGATGGGCTTTGTTTGTACCTTTTTCACTTTTGTATCCCTTTTTTTATCCATTCTCTCTCATTTTTTTCTCCCTTCAGAGACCATGAACGGAAGGGGTAATTTTGACTGCGTGTATTATTCCAGCCATTCTGAGAGAATGAGGGTAACTTGTCAGCAGCAGACGATGGGAATATCACGCGGCAAAGCTGATAGTGGGTAATCAGTTGTTGCTATGGAATCTTTTATGCGACACGCCATGGAAAAACCGCAAATCTCATTGGCATGATGGAACACCTACTTTAATATTTCGGTAGAACAAAAAATGCGTAAAAATGTATCGTAAATGCGTTGCCGTTTTGATTTTAATTCGCTGCCCTTATAGAAAATACGGGTATGATAAACCAACCCCCATTGCTGTTTTACGATGGGGAATAAAATTTATCTAAGCAGAATAAAACCATTGTGCAAAAGTGAAGCTTTTATGTAGACGGTTTATGTAAAATTAAAGTATTCGTGTGATATCAGAGTTTCCAGACCTGTAGTTCTGAGTTCTGGATATACATAGAGATTGGCTGATTAAACATTATTTCTGAATTAAAATATTTCAGTCTTTCTTTTAACTTTTAGGATTTCCGTCATTTCATTCTACTATGCATACCGGTGCACATGTAATATACTTTTTTTTAATATGTATTATAGCTTACCTAATGTGTGAAAATGTTCCTGCGCTTACGATGGTGATTAAAACACGGAACATTCCGAGTTGGAGGACATTAATGGAATTTTTTAAGGATTTTCTTTCAAGCATGCAATTTCATTTTATTTTGGAACTATCAAAAGTTAATTTCTATAGACTATCATTTTATATACTGTATCTGTATTAAATCAATAAAAGAAACAAACTTTTTTTGGATTGATAAAACACTATTTCACTAAATTTAATTCACACGTTGCATTAGTACTGAAAATTAATGAAATGATTTTAACGACTAGTTATCAGAAATTAGAACTTCTGAAAAATAATATTAAAAGTAAAATTGGAGAAAAAACGTTTAACCCTCAGGGTAAGGATTATAAAAATGTAACTGTCTGTACGGACATGGGTTAGCCTAACCCGGCAACTTTGATCGACTGTAGATTGGGCTATAACTCATCAATTAAAACATTTTTTTATCAATCGATCGGAAATTTTCTCTGAAATGCAATGGTTTTAATAGATTTGTGATATTTTTTATTTAAAAAAGTTATAGTTGAAAATATAAACAGACTTCTACCAAAATGGCCTTACTTTCAAAATTCGCTCGGGTTACGCTAACCCAGTCTCTACCCTGAGGGTTAAAAAAAAATGTAACTGATTTCTCGAGAGATTCAAAATTGGAGGACTCGCGCGCAATGCCATCCCCTCTGAGAAATCATTAGCTCTTCCGAAGATCGATTGTTTCGCCTAAACTCGATTAATCACAATCCATCCAAGGTCGACTGTAAGAAAATTCAGGAGGCTTAACGCATGCGCGGTTAATTTACGTGACGTTTCCCTGTTTCATTTTCATTAATTGGAGAGAGGCAGATTTTAGCTAAAGTCTAGAGGACAAATTACAAAAAAATCTATAATAGAAAGTTATCCAATTATGTTCCCAATCCCAGGCCTTAAAAAACAAGATAAATGATATTATGAGACATTAATTATACAGCTATGGCGATAAATCGATAAGTGCAATGAGCATGCACTATATTATGTTTATAACTATTAGTAAACTACCTGGACTGTAAACATAGGTGCTCTTGAAAGTCTTGCCCCAGGATAGAATCGATCAACAAATCTGGAGGGCTTTACGTCACTGGTAGTTCCCGTGTATTTAGACGGATTTTCCAGCAGAACTGTTACGAGTGTACTTGAGCTCATTTAAATTACAGATATACGTATTACCATGCACGTGCGTGAGTACAACAAGAACGATTAAAAGGAAAAAGTAAAAATGAATGACAATCTACATTTTCTAAGACGTTAAAATGTTCTTAAAATAAAATTACGTATTAAAGAAGTGCTTTTGCGGCTGACGTCAGACTTAGCGTTATTATAAGCGGGAAAACTGTCAAGTTTTTCGACAGACTTAACAGTGCAGGTAGATAGGTAAGTAGGCAGGTATATAAAAGTTAAAAGTAGTTAGGGAAAGTAAAGTTTGCGCTACCACGAGAATTCATTAGCAGCGCGCTTGTTCTAAGGATCGTACGGATAGAATAACTCTTAGTCTGACGTAGCTAAGAAATAAAAGGGCTATGCGCGTCGCTATGCCGGTAACGGGGGATGGTCCTTTTCACGCGCCTTTCGACGAGCTTACACGTCACTTATAATAGCGCCTTTCTTTATCGGCTTCGTTCAGGACCAGGCAAAGATTTGCCTTATCGCAATTTTCCAGCCTAACTCGTTCTCATTTAACTTTCGCAACAGTGCCCTTCCCATCTGCTGTAACGAAAAGGCTTTTCAATATCGCGATCGAACGAATAAGTCGTTGCGATTTTTCATCCCGAGTTCGATACATAGATCTATAGTTGCATATTAATATTACGTAAGGCAATAATAAAAGGAACAAGTTTTATTATTCTTCATAGAGCCTGATAATATATCCATAGTTGCATACGAGATGAGATTTTTTGTATTATTGATATATTCGACCATCTAGAACATTGAGCTGCGACCCTAACAGAAATTATTAAGAAGCATGTAAAATTTTTCTCCAGTGGTTTTCACTTTATTTTTTAGAAGAGAAAAATGTGCGACCTGCGATTTTGAAATTCTGGTTAAAGAAATGGACTATGGTGTAGTAATAGTCGACAGATGTTTTGACATTGGTAGATCGCAGCTTCCGGCTTTTGCTGGACCCATTTTATGAAGAGAGTCCTTTCCCAGTAGCGCGCATTGATCCTGAATTTTAGTTTGTTTGTTCATTCCTCCGAATATATATGGCCGTAGTCAGTTTGTGAGTATTCCTGCGGTTAATTCGCAACGGGAAAGCTGAGCGATCGGACACACCCATTCGCTTTAGAGTAACGTCCTTAAAGTGGCGACTTATTTGTTTTCAGGAAGAGACGGGAGTATACGTCCAAGTATTGACAAATCTGTTTGCAGGTTGGAAGCTACGCTCTTTTCCACTGAAAGATGGAAACAGAGGGATGGCAAAGGGAATGAGAGTAACCGCTACTCGAGTAAACTTGACGTACCGTTTGTTCCAGCAAACAGTCATTTGTGCACCATGTTCAGTATGTATATATAGGATGATGTATGTTAACAGCAATGCGACTATGGCTACAAGAGTGAGCAGATCGCGAAGATAAAGAGAAAAGGAAAAATGGCAGATACTTACGGGGGGGG